>NW_026896274.1:0-206658 GCF_033153095.1 Gastrolobium bilobum | reverse complement strand
ACAACCCAATAATCCAGCCCAATAAGCCTTATTACAAAAAGTTTAACTAAATATAAGAAAATAAAAAATTAAGTGAAGAATTTGGGCCAAGTAAAATAAAGCCTTCATGCATATCCATTGAGGCTTATTCTTCAAGGTCTTCAATTTTAATTAAGTGTATCATTTTGGGCTCTTCTTCCTTTAGACTTGGGCTTGTCTCAAGTAAAGTGGTCACCAAGAGATTTAGAGCCTCTTTAGCCTTTTTAGCTTTTGCTCTTGTCATTGGGCCTCCAAGACCTTGTATGTCCTCCAAGTTTATTGTCTTGGTCATGCCACCTCCTATGTCCTCATCATTCCCTCCTTCTTTAGAAGAATTTGTCCTCAAATTGTAATCCTCGTCTCCTGCATCAAAAGGGCAAATCAGCCACATTAAAAGTAGCACTTACACCATACTCACCAGGAAAGGTCTATTTTGTAGGCATTATCATTAATTTTGGACAGCACTTTTTCTTGGTTGAAGCTTAGATTTCCTTTGGGAAGGGAACCTCTCTTTTCCAAAAAGTAACACCTTTTTCAATGTTTGCTTTTAATTACTCTTACCATCTTTATGTTGGAAATAGAAGTTGTTAGGAAACTTAATGAGTAGCACTAGCCAAAGGTAGCAAATCCAGAGACATCCTCACACAATTTATGTACATCACGCTTCATGTGTGGCCAATAAAAATGTTCATGCAGCATGTCTAGAGTCTTTTGGATTCCAAAATGTCCCATTAATCCCCCCGCATGTGCCTCTTTCACAAGTAATTCCCTAATAGAACCTTTAGGAACACACAATCTCTTTTCTTTAAATAAGTAATCATTATGCCTAAAGAATCCATTTTGAGCAGCATCCACACAAGTTTCATAGATTTGTGCAAAGTCTGGATCATGCTCATACAATGCCTTAATATGATCAAAACCAATAAACTTAGTTTCAAGAGTAGAGAACAAAGCATACCTTCTTGAAAGTGCATCTGCAACTACATTAGACTTACCTTTCTTGTGCTTGATCACATAGGGAAACTGCTCCAAGAACTCTACCCATTTGGCATGCCTTTTGTTAAGCTTGCCTTGTCCTTTTAAGTACTTTAAGGACTCATGGTCACTGTTGATGACAAACTCTTTGGGCAAGAGATAGTGTTGCCATGTTTGCAAAGCCCTTACCAATGCATACAACTCCTTATCATATGTGGAATAATTAAGAGTAGCCCCATTCAGTTTTTCACTAAAATAGGCAATGGGATGCCCCTCTTGCATCAAAACAGCCCCTATCCCCACATTAGATGCATCACATTCAATCTCAAAAGATTTAGAAAAATTAGGCAATACAAGAATAGGTGCATGAGTTAATTTATCTTTGAGGGCAGCAAAGGCTTTCCCTTGTTTTTCACCCCATTTAAAACCAACATGCCTTTTAATCACTTCATTCAAGGGTGCAGCTATGGTACTGAAATCTTTAACAAATCTCCTATAGAAACTAGCTAAGCCATGAAAGCTTCTCACCTCACTTACATTCTTAGGAGTTGGCCACTCTTGAATAGATTTCACCTTCTCTTGATCAACTTGCACTCCTTGTGAGCTAACAACAAAACCAAGAAAAACAACATGGTCTATACAAAACACACATTTTTCCATGTTAGCATACAATTTCTCATGCCTTAGTGCTTCCACAACATACCTCAAGTGCACAAGATGATCATCATAGGATTTGCTATAAATCAGAATATCATCAAAATAAACCACAACAAACTTTCCTAGAAACTCCCTTAACACATGATTCATTAGTCTCATGAAGGTACTAGGAGCATTGGTTAAACCAAAGGGCATAACCAACCATTCATACAGCCCATATTTAGTTTTAAAAGCTGTTTTCCATTCATCCCCTTCTCTAATCCTAATTTGATGGTATCCACTTTTTAAATCAATTTTAGAGAAGAAACAAGCACCATGCAATTCATCCAATAAATCATCCAATCTAGGAATAAGATGTCTATACTTTACCGTGATGTTATTGATGGCTCTACAGTCAGTGCACATTCTCCGGTGCAAGAATAGTCTTGCGTTCTTCATGCACAAAAGAGAATTTGTTGGTGTAACCATCATGCATAACTTTCTTATCATATTGCCAAGGTCTCCCAAGAAGCAAATGACAAGCCTCCATTGGTACCACATCACATAAAACTGTATCATCATACTTTCCTATGCAGAAGTTCACCTCCACTTGTTTGCTTACGGTCACTTCACCATCCTTAAAGAACATACCTTTCCTTGGATAAGGCATCTAGTATGAAAAATGTTCTCTCTTTGACTATCATCCATGTCTTTTACTTGGCTACCCAACATCCTTCTTACCATAAACAAATCTCCTTCCGGTATAATTTCCTCGTCATACTCATCTTCATCATCATGTGAGGCAGAATCTGAAGAAGACTCACTAGTAATCTCTCCATCCTCTTTAAGTAACATAGTCTTCTTAGTTGGACATTTTGAAGCTATGTGACCTCTTCCCAAACACTTGAAACATTTTATTTCACTATTCCTTGTCTTCTTAGGGGTCTCATTGGACTTAATTTGAGTCCTTTGAGGTGCAGCAGTGGGGTTGCTTGATGAAGTACCTCCCTCCTTCTTATTTCTGTCCTTCCAACTTGAAGAATTAAAATTAGAAGAGTTTTTCCTCATGACACCCTTTCTCTTGAGTTGTTGTTCTACCTTACTAGCTTGATGCACTAAATCCTCCAACTCCACATAATTTTGCAACTCCACAACATCCCTTATGTCACTATTCAGTCCATGCAAGAAACGTGCCATAGTAGCCTCCCGTTCTTCACTAACATTTGCTCTAATCAAGGAAACCTCCATCTCTTTATAATACTCATCTACACTCTTGTTACCTTGTGTAAGCCGTTGAAGTTTATTGTGAAGGTCTCTATGATAATGGGAAGGAACAAATCTTCTTCTCATTAGCCTTTTCATCTCCATCCAACTATCCACCAATGGTTCTTCATATCTTACCCTCTCCTTTTGCAATTGGTCCCACCAAATAAGAGCATAATCACTAAACTCCATGGCTGCCACCTTCATTTTCTTTTCTTCAGTATAGTTGTGACATGAAAATAAATGCTCAATCTTCATTTCCCACTCCAAATAGGCCTCCGGATCACTTTTTCCTTTAAAAGATGGTATATTAAGCTTCACCCCCTTAATTATATCCTCTCTAGCAACATCCTCATTATCTCTTCTCCTTCTATCAACCCTTCTTCTACCTCCATCATCATCATGAGTCCCTTGATTTTCTAAGTGCTCAATTCTCTCATATAAGTCCTCTGTTTGCTCCCTCATCATCGTTTGCATTCGATCCATAATGGCATCGATTAGCAACCTGTTTTCTCTCTCACGAGGAGGGCTACCTTCACCACCTGCACCTGCCATAATTCAAGAAAAAGAACAAGAATAAAAGAAATTGGACCTCACCACTCGCTCACGTGTTTACACTCTTAAAATGTATCACTCGTGTTTGTTGCTCTCTATTAGGCTTTTGTGTAATGTGCTCTCTTGCCTTTTTCCTCTCAATAGCTCTCTTTAAGTTCTTAACAGAATCTCCAAGAACACTCAAGAGTACAATCCCAAACTCAAGAATTCGTAATGACAAATTGGAAATATGTCAAAGAAGGCAAAACAAAGAAAACCAAAACAAATTGAAGGAATTATTCAAGGAAGACACTTTGGACCTGATTTGAGAGTAGTAGTGTGTAACAAGTAGCTGTATAGCATATATATATTTTTTTTTTCAACTCTTTTTTTTTTTTTTTATAAAACCTGATGCTTCAATAAAATGGAATTTTTAATTTTGGAATGAAAAATTCAGATTGCAGTAATGCTAAACTGAATTTGATTGAATTCTCCACAAAACAAGCTATTATTTAACACACTAACAGCATACTACTCAAGGAACAAGGATTGAAAGGATTAAAAATCAAGAACAATGATGAACATAGGACGAACCCTAAGAACACAAGTGCAGAAATTATGAACACAACAAGAAATTGAAACAAACAGAATATCAAAGGAACAAATTAGGAACCAACAACAAAGGCTAAAACAGAATTGCACAATTCAAAATTGAAAACACAAATACTAGGGATTAGGGTTACCAAATGTGTGATCAGAATTGATGGAAACAATGGAGAAAAATCAAACCCAATTCCAATCCTAGAACTGAGCTCTGATACCACATGATATGATCCCCAATAGGAATGGAGGAATGGATCTACTAGGAATGGAAATTCTAACCCCAAATTCATCCACCAACACGACCTGTTAAGAACAGAGCGTATCTCACGCTACAGACCTCGGATTTGGGTGATTCCAAAACGAGGTGAAAGATGGCTTCTTGAATCACGATTTTGGCACAAGAATCACCGGAAAAGGATAAGGAATTCGAGAGATATGAATCCAAGATAATATAGAACGAAATTGGAGTTTAAGGATTATAGGTAGGCGCCACAATTCGAAAGAATTGATAAGCCCAAGAACGCCACAAGGATTGATGCCCTTGATAAGTTCAGAGATTCTCAAAAGAACCCAAGAGAACTAGTCTCACCAAAATAGGTTAACTTGATATTCCAAATCTGTCTTCAAAAGCCATGGTGTTCCCTTATATAGTGGGCAACAACCATATTGAGTTTAACCTAAAAGTACTTACACATAAAAGAAGATAGACAACCCAATAATCCAGCCCAATAAGCCTTATTACAAAAAGTTTAACTAAATATAAGAAAATAAAAAATTAAGTGAAGAATTTGGGCCAAGTAAAATAAAGCCTTCATGCATATCCATTGAGGCTTATTCTTCAAGGTCTTCAATTTTAATTAAGTGTATCATTTTGGGCTCTTCTTCCTTTAGACTTGGGCTTGTCTCAAGTAAAGTGGTCACCAAGAGATTTAGAGCCTCTTTAGCCTTTTTAGCTTTTGCTCTTGTCATTGGGCCTCCAAGACCTTGTATGTCCTCCAAGTTTATTGTCTTGGTCATGCCACCTCCTATGTCCTGAATCCCTAACAATCATACGACGAAAATGGACTCTTGAGGCAACCAAAATACTGAGAAATCTCTCTAACCCAAGGTGTCAAGTGTGACCTCCCCAATCTTCAGGTATCAAATTGAACATTGCAACTCTTGGCTTCCATTTTAGCTTTAGCGACTCCAGGTGCGAAAACTGTCGTTGAAGGCGGTCTAGCGTGGTGGTGTTACAAAGAGCAATCGTCACGTGCTTGCAAGTCAACGAGTCAAGCTCATACCATCGCCGGCACACTTGAGAAACCGTGTCACGGTCTTTTGGGTCGTCGATATAAGATATCACATAGTCAAGGACCATGTCAACCACGCAATGCCATATAAGAAGGGGTATTTTTGTCCGAAAAAATCTGGAAAATTTTCCTATAGGATGTGCGTGGTATTCTTGAATGGGATTTTTCTTCACAAAAATAAAATTATCTAAATCTGATTTTCTCAAAAAAAATTCATAATCCTTATACCAAACGTGGATAAATAAGATTTTCAGTATCAATTTCTCAAGAACCTAAAACTTACCCTTAACTATATGTTATTTAATCTTTTTGGATGGAATTGTTTAGCATATACAAAGAGCAATCATCATATGTTTCCGAGTCAAGGAGTCAAGCTCATACCACTGCCGGCACACCTAAGAAACCATGTCACGACCTTTTGGGTCGTCGATATAAGATATCACATAGTCAAGGAACATGTCAACCACGCAATGCCATACAAGAGGGTATTTTTGTTTCAAAAAAATCTGGAAAATTTTCCTACAGAATGTGGATGGTATTCTTGAATGAGATTTTGCTTCACAAAAATAAATTCTTGAAATCTGATTTTCTCATAAAATTTACATAATCCTTATATCAAACGTGAATAAATAAGATTTTCAATATCAATTTCTCGGGAATCTAATTAAAATTTACCCTAATACCAAACGTTATTTAATTTTTTTGGATGGAATTGTTTAGCATATATCATTACATGCAGCTAATTAATAATAAGTGTGGGGTTATCAAATGGTAATAGATCAGTTGATAACAAGAGAGTTGAGTAAGTGAAAAGAAAGGACTTTGGTTTGATTCGATCTCCATATGTCATTTTTGGAGGAGTTTAAATATCTTTATCTCTAATCTGCCTCACATTCTAAATTAATTTTATAGCCGATTTAAAAAATCAAAACTTGTTAGAATATCAGGAAAATTAATTTGTCTAAAAAAAAATAATTAAAATTGAGTAACTCTCACAAAAAATAAAAAAATAAATAAAAAAAGTGTGGGCAGACATTTGAAGTTGGAGTGCAGCCCCACCCTGAAAGTTCAACCAACCGAGAAAGAGAAACCCTTCAGCCACATGCCAACCATATGGACTCGACACGCTGTCTCGCACTTTCTAAACTTTTTCCATTTTAAAATAATCTCCCAAGTTTCCACCACTACTACAAACTGTTCCGATTTTGTTCAAGGTCAAATAAGTCAATTATGTGGAGAGAAAAAAAGAGAAATTTTTAAATGCTCATAAAAAACTTGTTTTGTATCATTCAGTATGTGACGTCTCTAACATTAAAATATTATTCAAATATGAGTCAATAATAACTCACATAATTAATATGATTCGCATTGAATGGCATAGACTAAAAACTTTGACTTATCATCGGAACACTTTAGGGACGTTTTATACGCGGTATTTCTCCGAATTTTTGAAAAATTGAATTTTTTAAATTTTAAATTTTCTGATATTATTATAAACTGAATGTAGGAATTATATTTTTGAAAATCAAAATTTTCGGATAAAAAAAATTTCTCCTCTACTAAACGCCTCCTTAAGAATCTTTGGTATAAAACATATAATAATACACTCCGCATTAATCAGTAAAAAGATCCCAAAAAAAAAAAAATTAGTGAAAAAATATTATAGTAGTTTCAGACAGTGTTTTAAAACCTCACCCCACCCCCCAGGTTGACCCGAGTCAACCCTGACCCCACCCCCTGAGGGTTGGGGTCACAAGTTGAACCCTATATGCGCATCGACCCCTCCGACCCCCAAAATTCGACCGGATTTCAATGACTCCCGGGTCGGAAGATGTTTTTTTTTATAAAGAAAATTCAATGAAACAAAGTTGTTTTATTAAAAAAAAATAAAACAAAAATGCTTGCAAACCTAAATTTAATCGTTCTCTTCTCTTCCAGCGACCTAGACTTGTGGTATCTTGATACTTTGGTATCATTAGAATATGAGTTTTGTACTTTGGTATCTTTATACTTTAATTAGGTTGTATAATATGGATTTGTGATTGTAATTAGTGAATTATGTTAAGTATATTTTGAATCTTTGATGATTGGTGATTTATTTTTTAATATTTTCATATAAAATATATATATTTATATTTTTTTTAATATATAAAACCAGGTCAGTATAGTGACCTGTGACCCTCCAATTGAACCCGTGACTCCATGACCCCTGACCTCGGCCGGTCAATGGCCGGGCTGGGTTTTTAAACACTGGTTTCAGATGGATGATAGTAAATATCTAATTTTATATTTACTATAAATATCTCTCGTAATATTATATTATATTTTTTAAACATTTATTCCTCTTTGTCCCGTACGAACGTTTTAGAATCCAGTATCCACTGCTACTTCCGATGCAGTGTTTTACAGCTTTGAAATGAGTTCATTATTTTACCATTTTGCCCCTCCTCCCTCATAAACATTTCATTTGGCAGTAGTTGAAAGAGTGAAATGTTGTGCGCGGAAGCTACACAATCTTCCATGTTGCAATTAACATCCTTATTCTCCTTATTAAATTTAATTTCAAAGTCGTGAGTATTCAACTTCATTCTAATTCATTTTCCCGGAAAAGTTTCTGTTTGGTTGGCGAGAAAATTTCAGCTTCAGCTCAAAAACCAATAAGGGTTTTTGGGGTGAGTGGGTCCAGCTTGATCGCGACACACTTCAGGGAATTTATAAGCACGAGATCCCGGAATTCGATACAGGTAAGGTAGGTCCATTACCTACAATTTCTGTTTCTCGCTGCTCCAATTCATGCTTCCATTTCTCTCTTTTCTCCTCGTTAGGGTTTTCACTGTTAGTTAAATCAAACATTTGGCTCTTGCAGGAGTAGGGATTTCGTGTATGGGTCCTACTCTGAAGTTCTGTGTGTTGCTGATTCTTGTTGGATTAGGTATCAGTGATGCTGGTAATTGATTTTGGTATTTGTGGATTAACTGGCATTTAGGGATTTTGATATTCTCTTTTGTTATTTTTGGTAGTAGTGAATGCCTCTTTCGCAAGAAATGATTTTGGACGTTGCGAAAGAGTTGTTAGGAGTTGGGCGTCCTCTTCGCTTGATAAAGAGATCAAACAAAAAGATAAACACACTCTAAGGAATTTGCTGTTTTTCCTCCATGTCCCCAGAACAGGAGGGCGCACATATTTTCACTGGTAATCCCATATAAGTGCAGTTTTAAGGCATCTGAATAAGTTTAAGCCCCTCCTCTTAACAAAATTTATTGAGCTGTGCTTCTGTTGGTATGTTGTTTCTGCAGTTTTCTGAAGAAATTGTATCCCAGCTATCTGGAATGCCCTCGTTCTTATGATAGGTTGCGCTTTGATCCGAGGTGCTGCCTGAATTCTTTGTATAATGTGGCTTTTTTTTACTGCAATTTTTTAAATACTAAAATGGTTGTTTTGGTTATTCAAAGTGTAAAGTTGATAGCACTTCTAGTAAGTAGCCCCATCTGACACAGTTGTGAGCTTGTGGCTTTTGATTCTGGTGCTTTTTGACGATAAAAGTCACAAGCTTTTGAGGAGTGCCCTAGATAACACTTTTTGGAACAGTGACCAAAGTGCCACTGTTCACTAACTTTTTTACTTAAATGCCACGCAAACAGTCTTATTTCCCAATCTGCCACGGGGGCAAGTTCGTTACCCGGTGTAGCGAACTCGGTTTGCTGACGTGTCACATTTCTAGTGGATAACAAGTACCAAATTAAAAAAAAAAAAAAGGGTTTGAAGGTCGCTACATAGGGTAGCGAACTTGGTTAAAACCAAGTTCGCTACCCCGTGTAGCGAACTTGGTGTCCACTAGAAACGTGACACGTCAGCAAACCGAGTTCGCTACACCGGGTAGCGAACTCGCCCCGTGGCAGATTGAGAAATAAGACTGTTTGCGTGGCATTTAGGTAAAAAAGTTGATGAACAGTGGCATTTTGGTCAATGTTCCACACTTTTTTAAGCTGCTGTGACGGCTAAACAAAATCTATTAACTAGAAAGACCTTTAACATTTATGAAGTTCTGTGACTTTTTCTCTCTCCTCCGCGTTTTGAACCTTGTAGCTTATCGTTATAGTCTCTGTAAATCTTGATGCTTTCAGCAGCTTTACTATTATTCTTTCCACACGCTGATTTATATACAATTCACAGCAGCCCTTATAATATTTTCACTCAATGAAATCATGACTGATCTTCACAGCTATTTTTTCTTCGCATCTATTATTTTCATGAATTTGCAGCAAACCAAGATGTAGGCTGTTAGTTACACATGATGACTATAGCATGACATCCAAACTTCCAAGGGAGAGAACTTCTGTGGTTACCATACTTAGGGATCCAGTTGACCGTGTCTTTAGTACTTACGAATTTTCAATAGAGGTTGCAGCTAGATTTTTGGTTCATCCAAACTTGACATCTGCAACACAGATGGCTTTACGCCTGCGCTCTAAGACAAAAGGAGTAAGCACTCTGGATATATGGCCATGGAAGTATCTGGTTCCATGGATGAGGGAAGACCTATTTGCTAGGGTATATTTTGTTTTATTTATTGTTTGATATTTGCTTATTTGTGAATTCCATTTCCATGCTTCTAATTTCATGTAAGGTTGTGAAAGTGTCACATTGCCTATACACTTTATTTGCCAAAAAGAAAGTGAATTCTTTAATTCATGATGCCTTTCTTTTTGCTAATGTGTTAACATGTTACCAAATACTGGATTATACTAATTGGCAATTACTTTTTAAATATGTTCTTTCATATTTCCGTGTGATGTTCCTATTATTGATGTAGTGCTTATTGGACAGAGAGATGCTAGGTATAGTAGGGGACTGCATATCATTGAGAGCAGTGATTCTTATGACATGGAAGATTTTGCTATGCCATTACAAGAATACATCAATCATCCTGTGGCTGGTGATATTCTACATAATGGAGCCACATTCCAGGTACTTCAGCATGTGTTTCTTTAGCAGTGTTGAGGTTCTTATGCTACATCAATTTCTGTAAATGCTACGAATGATTTACTGTTTTCTAAAATCATGATTCAACTAGAATATGCTGCCTGAGATGTGTTTCTGTTCTGATGCCATTAATCATTGCCACAAAAAATATGGAGGCAGATATTTTTCTTGAACTGCAAGACCCTCTTTAATTACCTTTTTTTTTTTTTTGTTGGATGACCCACTTTTTAACTTATGCCTGAACACCAAATAAAGTAGCTTTTATTTGAGTAGTACTTGGCTAGCAGGGTAGGCATGTGGAATGCTTAATTTTAGTTGTATATCTTGCAATTTTAAACCCCCAAATGCAATAATAAGGTTCAAGTCTTGTATTTACGGAGTTTCTTAATGATGCCTGTTATTATGTAACAAAGTTTTGTGAACTGTTCAATTATCAGCTCGCAGGTTTGACAAACAATTCTTATATAGCAGAAGCACATGAAGTGCGCCATTGTGTACAGAAATACAAGAATCTTGGTAAATATGTGCTACAAGTTGCGAAGGTAATAATTAAGCTTTTGAAGTTGTGATTATTGCATCATACAGTTGTTTGCTTCCCCCTACTGTTCCTTTTCTCAATATGGTTTTGTGCTTGGGCACCTTGTAGAAGAGACTGGATAATATGTTATACGTTGGTCTTACTGAGGAGCACAGAGAATCTGCAACCATGTTTGCAAATGTGGTTGGTGCTCAGGTGATATCACAGCTTAATGCACCAAACACTAGCCTGGATATTGCTGATAACACAGGTTAGTGTGTTTTAAACACTTTTTTGTTTACGTCAAACTTTTTCTGAAGTTACAAGGGTAGAGAAGTCATTTGAAATGGTACAGAATTTGGAGCATGATGCTAGAGCTCATATTCTTCCATGCACCTAGACATGTAATATTTTCAGATGATATGGGTGGGTATGTCAAATATCAAGTTTTGCACTGATCTTTGGCTAGTATTTTGGTGTTGACATTTATGGTCTTGGACATAGATTGTGTTGTATTCTCATTGACATATGGCATTGATCATGTACTTGTACTACAGAACAGAGTTCATTTTCGGATTCTGATCCTGATAGCAGTGAACATCAGGTAAGAAGCATCTCTTTGGTGGAGAAACTTGGTTATGTAAGTTTGAATATGAGAAGCATTCTTACTACATTCTCACTGTATGACAGAACAGCACCTCTGACAGGGTAGCTAGTGAGGTTACTTCAAGTGAAAGTGCAGAAGCAACAGAATCAAATGTAAGCTTGATTTCTTAGCAAGTATGGTGGTTTTATGGACTTATTAGATATTATCTGTTTCTCATTTATAATAGCATGCTGATCTTTCATTGATTTCAGATGACTGTTGGCAAACTCATGGATGCTTATGAAGTCTGTATTTCTAATTTACGGAAGACCCAGTCACGCCGACGCATCTCTTCTTTGAAGAGGATTTCTCCGGTGAACTTTTCAAAGGAGGTAAGCATAAGAGATCTAATGCTAACATAATATCATTGTATGATTCTTTTACCATCATTATGTGTGCATGGATATCTATTCCTCCTTGACCCGATCTTCATGCTTAGACATCTACCAGTGTCCAGTATATGTAATTATCGTGTCAGCAGGTGGTGCCTTTAGTTCTAGCTATTTAGACTTTGGTTTCAAATTTAGGGTGTATTTGGGATGCTTGTGTTGTGCACAATTTCATTATGCAAACTTTTATATCACAAATAATTTCACAGGCTTTCAAAACAGCATGGACACTTCAGCATTTACATGTGCTTGCATTTTAGCTGGAAATCTCATGATTATGTGATAGTGTTTCTTGACAAGAGTAAACCGTATCCCTGCTAAAGAATCCTGGGGTCCATATTCGGGTTATATTTCAGAAGCTCATTACAAGATAATTAAATTTATCATACAAAATGCATATATATTCTATCCTTTTGGATTGGTATCTGTGGTGCAAAATATCATTGCATTTATACATATTAGAATATATGATGATGGGCCTATAATAAATAATCCAAGCCCATTAGTATCTTAGAATTAGTATATATAGAAGTTTAGGGTGATGTTTCTGTTATGCATGTATTCAGAATTGGTTAGTGGGGAAATTTGGGAATCTCTGGGAGTTGAGGTCTCTAGGGGTTTACTTTCTGCATTTTATCTTTGTAAGGAGCTTGGCTCCATATCTGTTTTCATCATTTTCAGTATTATAAAAGTAGGTTCCATCATATGACATGGAAATAGAACATGTTGATTCATTGACAAATTGTTTCAAGTTTCAAGTTTCAACTTTTGTCACTCTTCCTTAGATTTATCAGTTACCAAGGCCTTGTGTGTGTGATGTTAGATTAATGTTGCTATTTGACTTAGGTATTGGAGAATTCTACAACCCGTTGTTAGCTTGTACTGTTGTGTTATCCCTTTCTAATGATTTTTGTGATTTTACAGGCACGTCTCCAGGTTCCTGAAGATGTTCTACAGGAGATACGATTGCTTAATGACCTTGACTTAGAGCTTTACGAATATGCAAGGGCTATTTTCTATAAACAACATAAAACTCCATTGCTGATTACTGAGGTATGACTGTTGAAGGTTTGATATGTTCTCTCTCTTTAGATGTTTGGTTCGATATACAATACTTTTTATCCTACACTAAATTTACTCAATCTAGATATTCTTACCCTGCACTAATGCGAAGACCCCTAAATGCTCCAGTAAGAACAAAAGTGTGTTACCAAAAACTCGACATAAAGAGAGGAAGAGGTCGGCCAAAACTTACCTGGGAAAATGTAGTACAGCAAGACTTGGAGTGGGATATAGATTGGGGGACGGTGTGTCTTAGAATCGATTGGAGGAAAGCTATTTGCATTGTGGAGGGTTAGACCCGTTTTTGCTTTCCATGTTCCAAATGGTCCTTTTTTAGTGCTTTTCCCCTATATCTCCCTCTATTTCTTTCTTTACCTCTACTTTTTTTGTTTCTCCTTTCTTTTATCTCACTTTCTTCCCTCTTTCTTTCTCTTCTCTTATTAATTTATTAATTTTGTTTTTTTCCTTTATTTTGATCTCTCTATTTCTAATTTTTTTCCCTCATGCTATTTTCTTTCTTATGTATCTTTATTTTCACTTTATTTTATTTTATCCTTCTTCTGAGTTGTTTATTGCTATGTTTTCATTTCTAATGGTATTTGTAGTTCTTTTAATTTTATTTTTTCCCTCAATTTTTTCGTATCTTTTATTGGGTTCATCTGCCACCGACCTCAACTAGTTTAGGATAAAAGTGATGTTGATGTTAGATAATCTTATCCGTGGGAAGGTTTCTATATTTCAGAAGTTTAGGAGTCATTAATTTTGGACAGCTTAAAAGTTAAAACAGAAATTCATGGTCTCTGCAGTTAATATGAGACTTGTTATCTGTCGTTTCTTATCTATTTTATGCATATTATTTATGTAAATTTTATCTTAATACAAGTTTACAGGAAATTGGTGTGAGTGGTCCAAAGTTCTACCGTAGGGGATTCAAAATTGAGACAATTTTATGGTTCATCATCAGTATTGGATTTGAATAAAAACCGTGTCTATGAATCCAACTTTGAAAATGATATCTTTCATTATGAAGTTTTTGTGGAAAGTATTTATATGTATTTGTTGTCCATGAGATCAAGTTTATATATATGCATAATATGCATAAAATGGATAAAAAAATGAGAGATATAATGGCTGTAAAGTTGGCTTCACGACTGCGAATGGTAATTTTTAGATACTTGCATGTCGAATAGGGGCAGATGCCGGAAGACATCTGGTGACTTGCATTGAAATACTCTGTCTTGAATTTTGATTGTTTTTACACTGTTAAATTGCAGGAGAGATGGGACAACGTATCAAGCAGTGCATATGGCAGCACCCTTTGGAAGTTCCTTCCGTTAGCAATTACTTTTGTCTTCTTCCTTTTCTTATTCCTAATTGTAAATGTAAGAAGAAGAACGTCGAAGGTTAAGAAGTGAAAGTAATTAAATTATAATTTGATGGATCACAGGCTATAAAAGATTCAAGAGAACGGATATATTAGACAGAAATCACATTTAGCCTTGGTTTGAGTGATCGATATTCTCATCCCCGATCATATATCTCAAACTGGATTATGCTGTAAGTTTTGGCCGTTAATATGAAGCTTGTTCTTGGGTACTTTTAGGCGTTTCTTTTTAATTTTTTTATTTCATTTTTGTGAAAATTCTTCCTTTTTCATTTAGCGACAGTCAGCTGGCTTTGGGATTGACAATAAGCAATTATGAACTTGGTTATTGTGCAGTTAATTACTTAAAATGCATTTTAAGGTATTTTTTTGCCAATCAACCTTTACACATACAAATAATATGATTATAATGGTGTCCACAAAAAAAAAAAAAAAAAATGATTATAATGGAGGTTTAGAGCAAAAGATTGAGTACTTCTACTTTCATGTTCCCCCTTTTTTTTTTCTGAAACATACTTTCATGTTCCCTACCACTTAACTAATGTGCTATTAAAATGAAGATTGAATTATTGTTGGTTTTACTAACAATTTCCTGTGATTTGTAACTCATTTTTCTTGGTATCCCTCCTCCTAGAATGTAAGTGAAATAAGTTTTTGATTAGCAATATAGCAGCAAATAGCTAAAAGAAAAAAGAAAAAATTGGGGTTTTATCGTTTATGCTTTATATTCATAAGTTTTTCTGATGTGCTAGGACAGATTGATGGGTGTAATGTAATGTACTGGTGAGCTTGCTTGAACACAGGTTATTTCCTGTTTTCCAAAATTTGCAAATAAATAAATATTGATTATTTGTTTGTTTTTAAATCAAATCTCAATTCTTATATTCTCCCTTATAAAGCACTAGGAAATAGGAATCACAAGCATAAGATCAATTAAGATTTGACAAAATATGAAGAAAAAAAAGTATTTTAAAATCAAAAGAAGTATCATTTTTATTGTAATTATTGCATTTGACCCAAGTTGAATAAATAAATTAATTCAATAAACGAGGTATTGCAAAGTGGTAGGCATCATAAAAATGTAAGTAGAACAATCCATCCATAGAAAATATGGGGAAAATGTTTTTTCTTTTAAAGGATGTAATTTTGTGTCATTTTAGATCTTAACCGTTGATTTTCATCAATTAACGGTTAGGATTTAATAGATCATACTTATTAATTAATTAATAATTTGTAATAAAATCCTAACCGTTGATTGACGAAAATTAACGGTTAGGATATAAAATGACACAAAATCATATTCTTTAGAAGGATAAATATTTTTTTCCAAAAAACATTACCTCTGTTCGAATTTGTTTATATGTACACGCTTTAGTAGATAACAGATCAGGATGGAATATGCAATAAGGTGAATAGCCTATAATTATAATAATAGGAAAGACTTTAATGTTTCTAGAGTGAATGTAGATAAGTTATCTATATTCGCTCCCAAAATGACGTCGTTTTGAGTTGAAAAATTAACAATATTATAATGAAAAAGACTATTATAACTCTAAAATAAATTATAATTATAAGAATACTTTGATTTCTGTCTCAAAACGACGTTGTTTTGAGTTTAATGTAGATAAGTTATCTACATTGAATGTAGAAAAAGCAAACCCAATAAGAAATCAAAGGAAATAATTTGTTGCTATAAATGTGGGATCATGGGAGTTTTCTAAAAATTTCTAGTAGATATTATGGAATAACAGTAAATAGTCATCCTAGAGAATACGAATAGCGTAACACCATACTGGAACATTTGGAGAACCCAATATGCCGATTAGTACATACGCATATTTAAAATATTATTACAAACCATTAAGAATATTGAAAAAAATATCCATATGTTAGGCGTGAGTAAAAAATAAATTTAGGCAGTGTCCCTAAATATTATAAAAAAAATGATTGATTTAGTTAATAAAATTAATAATGTCGAAGTAGTTAGGGGTGTGCAAAAAAACTGGTTTACTTGCCTTGCCCTTGACCTGACCCATAAATACCTATATTTTTTGAACTGGTTTAAATACTGACCCACTTTTATTTGGGTCAGTTTTAGACTTGACTTGTTTTAATATTGACCCAAAACTTGACCCATACCCATTATGTGAAAAAAAAGAGAAAATCACAATTATATTAAAAGATTTTTTTTTTTTTGGTATGCACATTAAAAGAAAAGTTTTAATGTAAAATAATTACGTCAAATTTTTTTAAGAAAAATATTTCCATAAAAAATTTTCATAAAAAATATACCCATCAAATTTTTGTGACTAAAAACATTTATGCAAAAAAATTTGACGGAATATTTTTTTTGTCAAATTTTTGTACGGAATCTAAATTTCGACAAAATATTTCACAAAAAAATATATTCATAAATTTTTTTGACGAAACACATTTCTATAGAAATTTTTTGACGGAAAAAAATTTCATTAAAATTCTTTACAGATTTCGAATTTTGAAGAAAATTTTCGACGAAAACATTTTCATGAAACTTTTTGATAAAAAAAAATTCGACACGAAACACATTTCTATCGAAAATTTTCGACTAAATATTTTGTCAAGTTTTTTCATAAAAATTATTTCCATCAAAATTTTCAACGGAACGCATTTCTGGAAAATAATTTCGTAAAAATTTTTGACAAAAAATATTTCAATAAAAATTTAGACGGAAAAAATATTCTGTCAAAATTCTTCAGAGAATCTAAATTTCGTCGAAAGTTTCGAATGAAACATTTCCCTCAAAACAATTTCCAACGAAAATTTGGACGAAACACATTTCCATCAAAAAAATTTGACGGAAAAAAATTTCATCAAAATTCTTTACAGATTTCAAATTTCGGCGAAAGTTTTCGACGAAAAAATTTTCGTTAAACTTTTTGACAAAAAACAAATTTTCGTCAAAATTTTTAGCGAAACACATTTTCATCAAAAAATTTCAACTATATATTTTCTTCAAGTTTTATGATAAAAATTATTTCCAGTTTTCCATCAAAAATGTCTACGGAACACATTTCTGTAAAAAAAAATTTCGATAAAAAATTTTGACGAAAAATATTCTATCGAAATTCTTTAGAGAATCTGAATTTCGTCGAAAGTTTCGAATGAAACATTTTTCTCGAAACAATTTCCGTTGAAATTTTCGTCAGAACACATTCTCATCGAAATTTTGAACGAAAAACATTTCGTCAAAATTTTTGATAGAATTTTTTTTTTCGTTTAAAACATTTGATGCAAGAAATCATTTTTGTCAAAACTTTTGACAGAAACTAAATTTCAATAGAAAATTTTTTTTTGTAAAAAATTTCGTTGCTTTTGGACAAAAAGTATTCCGACGAAAAAATAATTTTGTGACGAAATTCTCGTCATTTGCAATGTAGAAATTTCGACAAAATTTTGTGAGGAAACCAAGATAAAAACGGGTCAGGTAAGATTTGACTCACTTCAGGAACCAAGTCAGACCCACTTCAGAAACCAAGTCAGGTCAGATCTGATCCAGTTCTGAACTAGTTCAACAAAATCCAAACCAAGTCAAACCTGACTTGGATCAAATTAAAGCGGGTCGGGTCAAAATACCTGACCTATAAAAACCAAGTTGGGTCAAGTCGGACAAAAACCTGACCTGACCTGACCCACGCACAGCCCTAGAAGTAGTATTAGGGTTTGCAAGGGGTTATCGTTTGCACTTTGCAGCCAGAATCAAAATTCCTCGGTAGTTTCGCTTCCGTAAAGATAGAATTCTGCACTTCCGTGAGAAGGGTTCAAGAAAATCGAATGTCGTCCGTTGCTGGTCATGCTCGATAGTTGGAAGAGGAAGACAATCTTAGAAGTAGCACAAAGAAAAGTAAAAGGGGAGACGGTGAATTTAGCCATGAGCAATCAATGAAGCCACGGGAAGATGAATGGATGACTGAAAATATGTCATTCAAAGAAATGCTAATGCGACACATCGGGGAATGGGAAGATGATCTTGAGCAGATGTTCGGGGCGGGTAAGGAAGAGCAACTGAAATCTCCAACTGAAGAAAACAAAGGGAATGCACCGGAGGTTATAAGTCAGGAAGATGCAGATGGTCGTATGAATTTCTTCATGTCCGATGAGATCAAAAGAAAGGCATGGAGTCCCTGGCAAAAAGCAATTTTCATAAAGCTAATGGGTAAGAAAGTTTCTGTTACTTTTATGAAAAATAGATTAGAAAATCTGTGGGCAAGAGAGGGGAGAATTATTGTGGCTAATTTGGAAAATGATTATTTTTTGGTTCGTTTTGAAAAAAAAAAAGACATGGACTTTGCTTTAACAGCAGGGCCATGGATATTTTTTGATCACTATCTAGCGATCAGGTCTTGGGAACCATATTTTCAACCCTATTAGGCATCTATTAATCGAATAATGGCCTGGATTCGGCTCCTTGAATTTCCTATGGAATTCGTGAATTCTGGGTTGGTTCAAAGTATTGGTAATTGGTTAGGTAAATATATAAGGATGGATGCAGCTACCATTTCTCTTGCTAGAGGGATATTTGCGATAATGTGTGTGGAGTTGGACCTCACTAAACCTCTCCAAGCAGAGTATAAAGTGGAAGGAAGAATTAAGAAGATTGAGTATGCAAGGCTTCACCTCATTTGCTATGGATGTGGTAAATATGGCCATAGATTGGAAACCTGCCTAACAAAAGTTTCACAGGAGACCAATCAAGATAGTCAGAGTCGAGAAGTGGTGTCTAACAGTCAAGATAATTGTGACAAGGGGGAAGAGGAGATAGCAAAGGGTAATTCTAAATTTGGCCCTTAGATGCAGGTGTCGAGGAACAGAAGGAGTAAAGGTCCTTAGAGTAATAGAGTGGACTCACATAAAGGAAATGAGGATCAAATGAAGAAGAGAAATGGTACAAATTTTGATGTTCTAAGGAAGGATATATCACATAATGAAGAGAATGTCAATTCAAAAGCTATGGTTTTATATCAAGATGATTCTTAGAGGTCCCTTCAATCCAAAAATAGGAAGAATGCATCTAATCCTGTGGAGTTGGTGGAAACAAAATCAAAATTCATTTTGGTGGGAGATGAAAAGAATGAGTATGATAACAAGGCAAAATCTGGGAAAAGCACTGTTAAAAATAAAATGAGGGGTTCTGGTTCTGCTATATCAATGGGTAATAAAGCACCATTTGAAATTGGAGCTTCTGAAGTAGGAAATCACACTGGAATAGCAAGTCCATCATTAACTGCATATTCTAAGAGGAATGAAGATCAGATCAAGCATCATAACCATTGTATGGAAGTAGATCTCTATGATCAGAATAAGCACTATAGGAATTTGGACCCAAAACCTCCAGATCTGATGGGAGTGGATAGAAATCATGTTGAGACTGATTGTGTTAATATGGAGTATAAAGTTGCAGAGAAGAATGGTTTGATGTATGATAAGATTAAGCAGGTTCTCTAACCCCTGCAAAAAGCTCACTCAGTTATCAATGAATTTCCTAATATGGAATACACGAGGGGCTGCCAAGAAAGAATTTGGTAGTACCCTTAAGTCCATGGTCAGAAAAATTCTGTTGATATTATTGTTCTTCTTGAAACTAGAACTCAAAGTGAGGTGTGTAAAAAACTAATGAAGAAGTTGGGATTTGATAGCCTTTTAGTTCAAGAAGCTCAGAGTTTTGCAGGGGGTATTTGGTTAATGTGGCATAGCTCAAAGGTGGATATAGTTCTTTTATCCAAGTCAGTTCAATTTATTCATTGTGGAATCACTCTTCCTACAGGTAATTCATTTGATTTCACAGCTATTTATGCTAGTCCTTCTCAAAACCTTAGAAATAATCTTTGGGATGATCTTAGAAAGCTTAGTGAAACTATGAATAGACCATGGCTATTGGGTGGTGATTTTAATGAAATAGCTTACACACATGAGAAGATAGGGGGTGTTCCAGCTGACCCATCCAAGTGTGCTAATTTTTCTTCTGTGCTTGAAGACTGTCAAGTTGCAAATTTGGGTTGTGATGGCCCTCTTTTCACCTGCAAGGTCCTAAATGGACAAATTTGAGAAGAATTTTTAAACGTCTTGACAAAGTTGTAGCGAATTTGGAGCGGAGAATGATGCTTGATGATGCTAGAGTTTCTTCTCTTCCTCGGATATTATCTGATCATAATCCTCTTTTAATAAAATTATTCGAAAATTCTGATGAGAAAGGAAAGAAGCCTTTTAGATTTTTTGCAGCTTGGCAGGATCATCAAGCTTTTAATAATTTTATCCAAGCCAAGTGGGACTCTGATTTTGATTTTCCATATATGTTACAAAGATTGGAACAAGAGAGTCTTTGGGGATATTGATAGAAAGAAAAATAGTATTACCCAAAAAAATTGCCAACATCCAGAATAACCGTATTCAAAATGATTCTCAAGCTCTGATGAATTTGGAGAATGATTATCAGAGAATGCTGATTAATATTCTTTGTGAAGAAGAACTTTTCTGGTTTTAGAAGTTCAGGCAGAAATGGATTGCGGATGGAGATAGAAATACTCGTTACTATCATCTTAGTACGGTTGTCAGAAGGAACTCGAATAAAACCTTCAAGCTAAAAAATGATAGTAAGGCCTAGATTTCATATCCTGGTGAACTCAAAAACATGGCTTGCAATTTCTTTAAAACTCTTTTCACTGAAGACATATGTGACAGAAGGTGGGTTTCATCACGAAACCTTTGGCACGATCTCCTAGAGCGGGAAAAGGATGTTTTAAGTAAATTCTCGAATGAGATGGAAATTAGACAAATAACCTTCAGCATGGGAGCGTTCAAGGCACCAGGTATTGATGGTTTTCCTGCATTTTTCTCCCAGAAGAATTGGGAATTAATTAAATCTCAGGTATGTTCTTTAATTAATCAGATTTGGAATTATCCTAAAGTTTTAGCATCAATTAATTCTACTCTGCTAGTATTAATTCCTAAAGTTCAGAATCCGGTAAATATCAAGGAATTTAGGCCAATTTTGTTATGTCCAGTTGTTTATAAAATTATTAGCAAACTTATTGTGAGCCGTCTGAAACCAATTATGCAAAAAGTAGTTTCTCCTGCTCAATCTAGCTTTGTGCCCCAGCGCCATATTCAAGATAATATCATCATTGTGCAAGAACTCGTTCATTCTATGAGGAGAATGTGTGGTAAGAAGTGTTTTATGGTGATTAAGGTGGACCTTGAGAAGGCATACGATCAATTAAATTGGAAGTTCATTCTTAGAGTTCTTGAAGAAATTCAGATTCTTGATAGGCTTTCTAATCTGATCATGACAACCGTCACATCTCCAAAAACCAACATTATTTGGAATGGTAAATTAACAGAGGAATTTCAACCTAGTGGAGGTGTTAGACAAGGAGACCCAATCTCACCATACTTGTTTATCTTGGCAATGAAGAAGCTTTCAAACAAAAAATGTCGAAGTAGTAACCAATTGTCTAATCAAAATGAAAGAACAAACACAAGAATTTCCGTAAAATTATTTTTCTTCTGTGAATTTTCCATGTCTTAAATAGCAGAATAGAAGAAAACAAAATTAAAATCAAAGAGTTATGCGCAGTCAAAAAAAGATAGAGCACAATCAAAATAGAATCAAAGCAATAACGAAGATATTTGGAAAGATAATTTGTAAGATAAGGTTATTCACACAAAATTTTAATTAGGTGGGACCGAAGATCTTAAGGCAGATAATGGATCTAATATAATGATTCGAAACAATAATTATTTAAATGATTCTGTCTCTCAGATTTGATTTAACAATTCATTAAAAGGAATAATTGATAATGCTCGAAGTGGATTAGAATAATTGATAAATTGATGGATATATAAAAAAATAAAATAAATAATTATCATGCAGCATAATCGTGGTAAATTCAAAAGGGAAAAAGGAGCGTATTTTTAAAGGAAACGAGTTTATTTTTTTTTTAGCAGTTTTTACTTATGCATTCTCGAGAATACATAGTTATAATATTAAAATTATATTTTTTTTTTCACTTTCCACGCTAATAGACAGTTTCTGAAGAGAAAAAAAAAGTACAACTTTAATAATATAACTATATATTCGCGATAATACATAGTTAATATTGTTAAAATTATTACAAAATATTGATGGATGACGTTTTTGTATTCTAAAACGGTAATTCTAAATCTAAAAATCGTTGGTATTTATCCCCCAATTTATGATTATGTAACCACCACATAATGATGTATTGAATTGTACTTACTTCCTTGTTCATGTATAACCTATATAAGGATATGACTTCTATGTAAATGCGATGATGAATAAAAATTAGATTCTACCCTACTTCCGTGTCTCTTTTCTTTCTCTACTTCCTCCCATTTTTCTTATTTATTTTATAACATGCTATCAGCACGATTCCACTTAGCGTGACGATTCCGCTCGAGTTATTCTTTTACCTTTCTCTCTTATTTATATTTTTTTCATTTACTCGTTTTCTTATTACTTAATTTAACTTTAATTCTATTGTAGTTACCTTTTTATTCCGCTAGCGTAATGGAGTGGAGTTTTGGGTACAGAGAGTATAATCAAAAGGTGAAGAGATTGAAAAAAAAAAAATTCTCTAAAGCAAAGTTAGATTTTCCAATAGCTATGGAAAAAGATCAGACCTTGTACATAAAATCATGAATTTTAAGACCCTTTTTTATGCTCCATGTTGGGTTTCTTTTACTATCATTCTTCTTTCATTTTAATTTGGTAACTTTCTGATTATTTGTGTTTCTGTCTTGAAACCAAATTTATAAAAGAAAATGTTCTATTTTTTTTTTCCTTTTTGAAAGTATATATTAATTGACCATA
The DNA here is from genome assembly GCF_033153095.1 of Gastrolobium bilobum. Lineage (NCBI taxonomy): Eukaryota > Viridiplantae > Streptophyta > Magnoliopsida > Fabales > Fabaceae > Gastrolobium > Gastrolobium bilobum. Next base: position 183,490 of record NW_026896274.1, on the reverse strand, counting down.
GTTATTTGCTGCTAAAAATAATTTGGTTTGTTGAGCTTTCATAATTTGGTTCATCTAAAATACTAACTATTTGGATGAAATCTTTCGTTGTTTACATAACACTTCAGACAAGAAATTGATTTATAAAATTGTCTCAAAGTGGAATTCTTTGCTATAGTATATTATGTTTTCCTTCTATTTTTATAAAATTGTATTTTAATAAGAGTTATTGGAAGTTATCTCAACTCTTTTTTCCGTTTACACATCGCTGCATTTCTTTGTTTGTGTAATGAGTGTGACATGAAAAAAATAATAATTATTCTGAATATGATAATTTTGTCTTTTATATTGATATTGTGTTAAAAAGTAGCTACAAATCATTTGACATCAATCAAAATTTAATTTTTGAAATGAATGAGAAACCGTTGGAGTAATTTATGAAGAACTCCTAAGCATAATAAAATACATATTTTGATGATGACAACGGGTTTACAAGAAGTCTCAAATTGAAGATGGAGTGTGAAGATACAAGTGGTTAGATATTTTTAGAAATTTTGTTACACACTATATTATATCATATAGTATCTACTTAAGCTCCATTGCATGCCAATACATATTATTGCATATCATGCTATTTTCATAATAAATAATAATGATTTTGATTTTGGTAAAAATATGTTTTAAAAATATTAAATAAATAAAAAATATATTACAAATTTGTTTTAATAAAAACCAAAAAGTAAAAATAATATATATATATATATATATATATATATATATATATATATATATATATAAAGAAACGAAACAAAAATGTACGTCTACAACGTTCTTTCAAAATTTGTTACGTTGATTGATTGTTCTATATATATATATATATATATATATATATATATATATATATATATATGGAAAAATATTTCTCAAGCTGTTTGAGATAAATTTATCTCCGGCTACCCCAAAACTACGTCGTTTTGATTATTTATTTTCTTATATTTATTGATTCACCTTTGAATGGTTATGATTCTCCTTTTCTCTCTTCCTTTATCACCATTGATCTATCTTTGTACGGTTATGATTTAATAGCCGGAGATAAAGTTATCTCTGGCAGCTTGAGATATGATAAGCCCATATATATATAACAATCAATCAACGTAACAAATTTTGAAAGAACGCATATATATAGGGTAAAGTGTGTGTCATTTTAAAGTAGGGGTGTTCGCGGTCTGGATTGGATCGGTTTTGGAAGCAAAAATTATCCGATCCAATCCCTTCGGTTTGATCATGTAATCATCCATTCGGTTTGGATTTTTTTTCAAATCCGATCCGATCCAATCCAATTTTTTTCGGTTTGGATTGGATCGGTTTTTGATTTTTTGAAAATCCTAAAATTTGTTTCATGATTATTGTGCAAATAACATCTTTTGTATATATTGGCTTTGTAAAAAAAAATTAAATGTAAAAGTATCATCAAACGATAATATAGTTTTTTTTTCTTTGGAAAATGAGATATGAAGCTCTACATAGATGAAATTTTGTTGATGAGATGTGACTAGGTTTTTTCTTGGGTTTAGTTGATGGGTTAATGGGTCTTGCGTTTAGAAATTTTTGGGCTATGATTGAGGAAATACCCAAGTAAGTATAGGAAAATTAATATATTGGATCGGTTTGGATTGGATCGGTTTTCATCTACCAATCCGAAAACCGATCCAATCCAATTAAAATTTGCGGTTTTTTTTTCGATTTTCGGTTTTTCGATTTTTGGTTTATTCGGTTATCGATTTTTCGGTTCGGTCACCGCAGTTTGAATCAGTTTGGATCGGTTGATGAACACCCCTATTTTAAAGGATGTAAAATTGTGTCATTTTAAGAGAGAGAAAGAGATAGATAAAGGAGGAGAGAGAATTGACAAAAAAATAAAGATATAGGTTCCACCTCTTTGTGAGAGTGAAAGGATATAAGTTGTGTCATTTATAAGGATAAACACTTTTCCCATATATATAAATATATATGGGATAAGATATTGTGACAACATATATGTATGTATATATATATATATATATATATATATATATATATATATATATATATATATAAACTTTGCTTTTAATATATAAAACATTATTTTACCAATTGATTTTTTCAAACGGAAAGTACGGTGGTTCAGCTTTCTTTTAAGAGGGAGGATATTTTGACTACCAAAAGTTTCCACTACCACCTTAATACCTATCTAATCACCATTGGATTAACATTTTTCTCTCTTCAAATTTTTTTTAACATTCTTTCTCTTTGATCCAATGGTGATTTGATAGGTAGTAAGGTAGTAGTTGACACTTTTGGTAGTCAAAATATCTCCCCTCTTCTTTTAAAAGCTATACTATATAATAATAATAAAAAGTATAAAAAGCAACTGATTGCACCTTTTCGGTAAAAACAAAAATGATCAGAATTTTGTTGTATATAATAAAAGAGAGAGAGAGAAACTTGTTTCAACATACACATCTTTCAAATTTTCACACTACCCATTCTTCTTCGTTTACGCTCTTAGAAAAAACGAGATCTCATTTTCTCTCTATAATCATCTTTGTTCTTCGGAAGTTTGCAAGAAAATTTTCAAAGCTCTCACCATCTCTGTTCTTTGATAATTTCTCCACCATTTGGAAGCATTTAATTCAAGAGTCTTGGAACTAAGGTTGAAGAACCCTAACCACATTTTCTGTTTTACTTTGCTGAAAATTTGAGATCTGTTGAGGTAATATTTTAATTCTTGTTTTGAGCATCCTTTGGTATATTCTTGATACTTGATATTGTTGAATTAATTTTCAGTTTTCTTTTTGATATATTGTGAGCATTCTGAATTTTCTGTTTTGATTTTAAGTGAATATTTTAGAAATTTTGATGCTCTTTGTGTAAGATTTGTGTTTTTAATTTTTGTGAAATATTGATTAAAAATATCAAATCTGAATTTATTTTTACACCTTGTTATACATTGTGTTAATTCAGATTTTTGTGTGAGATTCACTGTTTAGAAGCCTAATCTTGAATTGTTTTAGAAATTTTATTGTTGAAATATTAAATCTGAATTTTCTATTTTAATTGAGGTATATTGTGATTAAAATTCAGATTTCTTGTGGTTTATTACTGAAAGATTTATCTAGAACTAATTCTGAATTTATGTGAAATTTTGAGATAAATTTCAAATCTGATTTTTCTGGTTATAATTGTGATATTTTCTGCTTAAATCAGATTTCTTGGTACTCATTGTTTAGAAAATTAATTGTGTAATATCCAAGCTCCTTGGTGCATTAATTTTAGAGATTTTGATACATATGTCATTGGTTTAATTTTTTGCATATGGCATAAATTTGTGGAGCTTAGTTTGATATTACCGTGATATATTTGGTGTGATAGGATACTGTATTTTTAGATTATTTCACTTATTATAGTTCTGAAAAATTCTGCATTGGTTGTTAAAGTGGAGTAGTTGCTTGCTGTAAATCTGTCCTAGGTGTGTGGGTGCAACCATGTGGGTTGGCAACCTTGTGCTTGGCTTGAGAGTGTGTCTCAAGGCCTGGAGCCTCAAGAATCCACTAGGGAGAGTGGAGGTCTTGTGTGAGAGGAGTTGGTGAACTCCGTAGGATCGACTTGAGAGTATTCTCATAGCTTGAAGCAGTGTAGGCATTAGGAAGATTTTTTATATCTTGTTTGATTGCTTGTGTGACGCGTGTTTGTAAAACAGGTACACTTGTGATAAATAAAATATCTGCAGCTACTTCAGTCTGGACGTAGCACCCTACTTAGGCTTAGTGGGTGTGAACCAGGATATATCGTGTGTCTCTTGTCTCTCTGATTTAATTTCTGAATATTATGTTTAGAGACTAACAGTTACACTGATTCTAGTTTTAGAGTGCTGTAGCACCTTACTAGTTCTATTATAATTGTTGTAGCACCTAAACTGTTTTCTAGTACTTGGAAATTAATCATTTTCTGTTTTGTTTAAGAAAATTACATTGTTGCATTTACTCTATAAATTGCTAAGGTACGCATTATGTTACTACATTGTTCTTAGCATTGTGAAAAATTATTTTGGACATATAGGGACTGAAGAAAAATTGTGTAATTGTTTACTGAATTCAAAAAGTTTTTAAAAAAGTTTAGAACACCTATTCACCCTTCCTCTAGGTGTTCATGAAGAGAGACGTCATACATATTGCAACCATTTATGCTTGCTAATGAATGAAAGTTTAACCGTTTCAATATTTTATTTTCGTTTATTCAATAATATTCTTTTAACTGAATGCAAATATTGATGGTATGTAATTGAATGCACTCTTTTGGGAATCAAAATTAATGTCATAATTTTTATTTTTATTGCATTTTGATTCTTGATACTATTAGTTTGTCTTTTATTTGAAATTGAATTGTTAATTAAATAACTATTACAATTGTTTCATGTATGGTTAAATGCTATTTAATACACAAATTTGTGATTTGGCATGAATATTTTGAATTGACCCCATTTATTTTAATAAAGAAAATACATGTAATGAATTAGTATGATTGTTTATAGCATGACATTGATTAGACGTTGAATGTCTTTAATGCTTAATTTATAATATGAATTATCTTTGTTCTGAATCATTATGAATATTCATATTTATTATATTATTTTTCCATATCTGAATGAGTGAAAATAAATATATTTTAGACCTGTTGTTCAAAAGTATTGCCTGAAGCAAATGCAAAATCTGTGAAAGACTCTAGCTATTCAGGGCTATGAGCACAAGTAATGATATAACCCTTGAAGGGATCATAGAAAATCCAACATTGGGTCAAATCATGAAAAGGAAAGAAGTTAAACGAATGTGGCTAATAAAATGAATATGGCAAATTAAAATAAGGACAAGTGTTATGAATCTCATGCCATTGAAATTAATTCCACTGATGAGGCTAAATATATTTGTTGGTTATTGCTCTTGAAGTATCAAAATCCGAATTATTTTATCAATTGCCTATATGACTTTAATGCCTTAATATGTTGAAATAATGATTGGAGATTTAGTTAATTTAATAATGGATTACTGTTATCAATCTTTCCAAGATGAGGGGGAGAGAATCTAAGTAGCACCGACACTGACACGTGACACGATACGACACGACACTCCGACACGTTAATTCTAAAAAATGTTAAATTTCGACACGTTAGGACACGTTTTGATATTAAATAATATATTTAATTTATGTAGTATATATTATCTTTAATATTCAATAATTTAACAAAAAAATATATCTAAACTTATAATATTCATAAATTTTGCAAAGAAACATAAGATATTCCAAATATTTATATTAAACTCAATAAAATGGTAATCATAATCTAACGAATCTAACAGTTGGAACTAAAAACTCAACGCAATTTAACCTTTGAACCGTTTTTTGAATTTCAATAACGCGTGTTGGAGTGTCGGGGAGTGTCGGAGTGTCGGGGAGTGTCGAACACGACACGTTAGAGTTTTTGAAGTGTCGGTGCTTCATAGGAGAGAATAAACAGTTGGAAAAATATATTAGTTAAAATGCATTATCATTATCTCATATAGATCCTCGCTTAAAACAAATATGAGAAAATGATATTATCTATGGACTGCCTAATGAATTAACTGACCAATAAGTCTAATATTCCAACTGTAAATGCTCCAATTCATATTGTACATAGAAAAATAATCGGTTCCAAGGATAAAAATCCTCAAAATGGGAGGAAAGGAACAAATGATTAAGATGGTCATAATATCGAGACAATTCTTAATCCTAAAGACATAACTTTCATCAAAACTCGAGGTCATTACAGGAAAAAGTTGGAACCGTAAAGATATAGTTGTCAACTATATTTTTGCATAAAATGAAATGATGAAATTAAACGAGGATCTTAAAGATAAATTTGTTGATAATGATTGGCCAAAAATATAAAGACGCAATTCAAATTCAAAGTTTTTGGATCTATAATCCAAACATATAAAGGTGTAAAAAGGTACAAATGTGCAAAAATTATAATGAGAAAATGAAGTCGTAAGATATAAAAACACGTCTTGAAGAACAATGATTTTCACAAAAGTCTGACATTTATTATATGAAAATATATTCTATTGAAATAGATGCAATCACCTTCAGATATCTTATTAATCAGGCAGTATATGAAAAATTGGCATGCGTCTAATAGATGTTATTATAGCCTATTTATATGACTTATTTGATCGATAATGAAATTTATATGAAAATCATAGAAGGATTTAAAACTCTTGAAGCATATAAGAATTTCCGAAAAATTTGTTGAATAAAGCTTCAACTATCATTAAATGGATTAAAGAAATAAAGGCATATGTGGTATAATCGCCTTGATAAAATATTTATCAGTTGATTTATAATTTAAAGAGATTGTACATGGATAAAACAATTTCATAGAATACCCCAATGGTTATGAGATCGCTTGACATAAATAAATTATCCATTTCACCCCATGAAAAATAATTTACTCATCTTGAAATGTTATTACTTATTAGGGCATAATATATAGCATTATAAAGAAAATTAATTATATAGCTCAGTTAAAGGGGAGATATTATGATGACATTTACTCATATGAAAACTACAATAAATATTCAGAGGGTGAGTTATAAGAATTGCACTCTTTTCCCCTTCACCAAGTTTTTTACCCACCGAGTTTTTCCTAGAAGTTTTTTTAATGAGGCAATCTTATTAGCGTATAATAAAGGGTGAACATCCAAGGGAGTGCTATAAAAATATAAAATAAGTGGATGTTCAACTTTCTAACCTTACATCTTCTCCCATTTCACCTTCACATTTTTACATTCATATTAAATCGTCATCCAAGAGGAAGTGTTACAAAATATTGATGGATGACATTTTTTGTATTCTGAAACGGTAATTTCAAATCTGAAATCGTTGGTATTTATCCCCCAATTTATGATTACGTAACCACCACATAATGATGTATTGAATTGTACTTACTTCCTTGTTCATGTATATCCTATATAAGGATATGACTTATATGTAAATACAATTATGAATAAGGATTAGATTCTACCCTACTTCCGTGTCTCTTTTCTTTCTCGTACTTCCTCCCATTTTTTCTTATTAATTTTATAACAAAAATAACATAATTTGTATTCTTTAGCAGGGCACTCACTAAACCCAATGCAGAATTATTATACTGAATATCATTATTTTTCTTTTTATGTTTGCGATTGACCACTGCTAGCATTTGTGTTAGGGCGGTACCGGGTATGGCAATTGACATTAACACAACCAATAAAATCACTGTGGTTAAGTTGTCACTGTGCACACATATGCCTTTTGGCTACGTCATTATACCTCGACATTTTATCTCGACATATATCTAAGAGAGAGCTCTTAGATCCAAAATAAACTCACTAGTATCTGACTAGATATCTTTGTCTCAAAAACAGAACAAATCTCATATCTTATTCTACTCTCATCTAATCCTCTTGTCATATACATTTCTATCATATCCATCAAATATAGGCCTCATTGTCAGAGTTCATAGAAGTATACCTTATTTGGTTATCGAAACACCAGCTTACAATTAGAGATTTCTAGTGGAGCACATCGTCAGACTTATGTCAGATTTTTTACTTTATATATAAGTCAGAGCATGTTTATATTAGTCTACATCATGCTAATTGACTAGGTTAATCTTATTTAGACCAAAATCTAGCATGACCTGATCCATTTTCCCTTAATTGACGTGACACAAATATGACAAGTTTATTCTTATTAGGCAATTGAGAGGGAACAACAAAATCCATCAACCGATAAAATAAGAGTGAAGAAGTTTCCTCCTATCGCAGCAACAACAAAAACAACTCATCTTTTAAGAGCGGCATCTCTTTCACCCTGATCCAATTTGCATACTTTCTGAACTATTTGGGAAAAAGAAAATTAACTTATATAAATTAAAACAATTTAATTGTAAAATTAATTGATTTAAATCGGTTCAAAAAAGAAAAGTTTAGTTTGAACCATGCCCACCCTTAACTATTAGAATGAAAAAACATTAATAATTTTATATTATCATCAACACACCGCTATAAGGTACCGCTACGTGCAAAGTGCTAAAGCGACGTTATTGACTACTATGATTGATCTATTTTTAAATTCGTGTCATATTCATATTGATAAAAATCAAACTCTAGATTATAAAAATTTTAATATTATATCATGAATCAATTCTTCCAAAAATTTAAATTATCAACCGAAAGCACCTAAATAATTTTAATTATATTTCTAATATTTTCCTCGAGTCTTTAAACTTATTTGAAAACGGGAAAAACTAACTATGCAGTTATAGGAAAGAATACAAACAAGGAGGTTCTGGCTTATTTTTTTATAGATAGAGAGCAGGGGGGTTTGCTTCTCAGGGCTTAAAGGCACGTACACTCTTTTACATTATAAGTAAACACAAATTATATGATCACCTGAACCTTCACACATACAAATAATATGATCATAATAGAGTTTCAGAGCAAAGGATTGAATACTTCTACTTTTATGTTCTTTCTTTTTTTTTTGGTAATCACTTTTATGTTCTTTTACTAATTAGCTAATATGCTATTAAAATAAAGATTAAATTATTGTTGGTTCTTCTTATTACTTCCTTTCACCCAACAGCCTCTAGACTTGAAGCCACGTATACTGTTTGTATTGTACACAAATGCAAATAATATGATCACCAAAACTTTACACATAAAAATAATATGATCATAGTGGAGTTTTAGAGCAAAGGATTGAGTTCCTCTACTTTCATGTTTTTTTTTTTTTTTTGGTAAACACTTTCATGTTCTTTACTACTTAGCTAATACGCTTTTAAAATGAAGATTAAATTATTGTTGATCCTTAATAGCAATTGCTTGCTATTTGTAACCATTTTCCTTGGTATCTCTCCGCCAAGAATGTCATTGAAATAAGTTTTTGATTAGCAATATAATAGCCAATAGCAAAAAAAAACCATAAGGAGGGAAATAAACTAAAACATTCCATTATGAAATCATAATCAAATATTTATGTGAACTCACCCCTGAAACCTTTTATTCTAGCAAGCTGAACTATTATCACGTTTGGAGGAGATTGATTACTCCCCAAAATTTGTTGCACCTGGTCCACGTAGTCCTCCCAGAGAGTGCACTCGAGCTTATGACCCCTACTTGCACAATTTTTGCAACAAATCACAAAATAGAATTTTACATCAAATGAACATAACACATAACAAATAACCAATAGATACCTGAGGTTATCAAGCTCCACGACAACCATTTTTGTCTTCCTACCGGAGATAATATGCTCACGAACTTCCCCTATTCCAGAAACTAAACCGATGACATCTACACATTAAGGATGGTTAGACAGATGATATTGTCACACAAACAACAAAAGCATGACTTAGTGGATAGTTCAAAATCTACAAACCTACTAAATAAGGGGAATCAGAAGACTCTTTCTCTATAACGTCAAAATCAAATCCATTGGTGGGAATAGCAGAATCAATAGTGGATTTTACATCAGTCCTCAAGTTGAAGGACAAACGATAATCATGCTTAGTTGGCCTGAAACTCCCACTATTCAAACCAACTCCAAAAAATTTTATGAAATAAACTTCTCCTTCGTGAATTTTGTTATGGATATTTAAAGAACCCTTGATAGCAGCGTGGACCCTTCCACCCTACAAAACACATGCATAGATTAGTACATTTTAAAAACATGGACCGCAAACCAACAGTAATATCAAAAACAAAACAAAAACAAATACCTTTTCATCTAACAGAATCATCTCTACGTTGTCGTCAAAATGTTTTTGCTGAAAATTAGGAACCTTCCATGTTCTAACAACTCTAGCCTTAATCCTCCACTCCTCCTTAGAAGGATTAAGATCCTTAATAAAATCATACTTGGAATACATAACCAAACGTATATCAGGTAATATTGGCTCAAAGTCTTTGAGGACAAAGAAAAGAACGAAATTGAGACACTTCCAAATACTTATTTATACACGAATATGCACTATTCGATTTAAAATGGTCATTTAATTATTCGATTTAAAAAATTAAAATTAGATTTTTAAAAGAAATTTTTTTCCCACCATCCATATTCAAATTCAAAATTTTAAACCATTTCAAATTTCGAATTTTAGATCAGATGACGCATTCCAACATAAAAAGCAATTAAATCAGTTGATTTCTTTTTGGATACCAATGTGATGGGCAGTGGGACATTCAATGTCTTGTCTGCCACCACAAATGGTCATTTAATTATTCGATTTAAAGATTAAAATTCGATTTTTAAAAGAATTTCTTTTCCCACCATCCATATTTAAATTCAAAATTTTAAACCATTTCAAATTTCGAATTTCAGATCAGACGACCAATTCCAACATAAAAAGCAATTAAAACACTTGATTATCCAATTAAAATTTCGAATTTCAAACCCATATTTATTAATTAATTATTCTTTTATGTCTGCCACCACAAACGGTCATTTAATTATTCAATTACAAATTTAAAATTTGATTTTTAAAAGAAATTCTTTTTCCACCATCCATATGTAAATTCAAAATTTTAAACCATTTCAAATTTCGAATTTCAGATCAGACGACTAATTCCAACATAAAAAGCAATTAAAACACCTGATTATCTAATTTATTTTGTCTGTCAGCTCTCTTGATTCTTGATTGTTATGATATTTGAATCATTATATACCAAAGATAATGTCTTTGTTATATCATTATTGTGTTTATATTTTTTTTAAAATAACCATAACGAAATTGTGAATTGAATGACGATCAGGTCTTCAACAATTGTGAAATTTGTTTTTGTTTCTATTGATCTCCATGAATAGAGATTGTGAATGCATGTCCGTGAAAAGAGTTTTCTTTTTATTGAATTTAAAATTTTGAATTTCAGATTGTGCAAAATAAATACATAATTTCGAAATTTAATTGATAAAACATTAAAAAATTTCAAAAATTCAATTTTTAAAACGAATATTGTTATGATAGTTTATCTGATAGAGTTTTCTTTTTATTAAATTTAAAATTTCGAATTTCAGATATGATAGTTTATCTGATATGATAGTTTTGGTTTTGGGATTTAATTTATTTTGTCTGTCAGCTCTCTTGATTCTTGATTGTTATGATATTTGAATCAAATATATAACAAAGATAATGTCTTTGTTATATCATTATTGTATATATATTTTTTTAAAAATAACCATAACGAAATTATGAATTGAATGACGATCAGGTCTTCAACAATTGTGAAATTTGTTTTTGTTTCTATTGATCTCCATGAATAGAGATCGTGAATGCATGTCCGTGAAAAGAGTTTTCTCTTTATTGAATTTAAAATTTCGAATTTCAGATTGTGCAAAATAAATACATAATTTTGAAATTTAATTGATAAAACATTTAAAATTTCGAATTTCAGATGAGATGACCAATTCCAACATAAAAAGCAATTAAAACAGCTGATTTTTTTTTTGGATACCAATGTGATGGGCAGTGGGACATTCATTGCCTTGTCTGCAACTATTATTCGATTTAAAAATTAAAATTCAATTTTTAAAAGAGTTTTTTTTTCCAATTTACCCAATAAATAAAGTTTGTATATAACCAAATTGTAGAATTAACCAGGGAGTGACACTTGGCAAAACTTTCCAGCAGTGAACTCTCCTTTATATATATATAGATAGATTACAAAAACACCTTAATTTTCGTCCAAAACGACCTCATTTTGGGTTCACCAAAGATAACTTATATCCATTGACTTTCAATTATTCCCTTTTAATGAATTGTTAAATCAAATCTGAGAGACAGAATCATTTAAATAATTATTGTTTCGAATCATTACATTAGGCCCATTATTTGCCTTAATACCATCTGTCCCACATTATTAAAATGGGAAAAATTACTCTCATGTTACATGTGATAAATTTCTCTCCTACACATCATTCGATAACTGTGCGACCTTTTTTTTTCTTTTTTTTTAGGTGGTGGAACCACAAGTTTATCTCTATAACATGAGATAACTTATCTCCTTTAACATGAGATTAATAAAACCCTAATAAAATTTATTTGGTGATGGTATATTTATTTATTTTTAAAATTTTGTAAGTTGTTTTTGTATTTTAATATACTTAATTTAAAATTATGACTTTTCAAATTATTGAATTATTTAAAATAAGAACTAATGCATAAAAAAATAAAAAATAGTTTAAAAACAATTTAAAAAAGGGAAAAGTATTTCTCCAGTTACTCTGGAGATAAATTTATCTCCAGTGAGCTCAAAACGACATCGTTTTGAGGTTATAAGATTAAAAAATTATAATAATAAAGACTAATATAACCCTGCAATATATTAAAATTATAAAAATATCTTGATTTTCGTCCCAAAACAAATTCGTTTTGGGCTCACCGATGATAACTTATATCCATTGACGGGAGAAAATCTTTACCCTTTTAAAAAACATATGAAATTATGTTAAAAATGATATTTTTGTATATTTATATCATATCATGACGCATAGTTATCAGTATCGAACAATACACGATACGAACCACAAGCCTAGCGATACGTATCGTGGGATGTATCATAAAGGGATTTGTATCGAACGATACAATACTTTATCGTATGATACGATAAGATACGTGTATCATACGATGCGAAAATCAAATCAAAATTGATAATTTGTAATATAAAAAACTGAAATAAAGATTTGATTTTTTATTTAAATTTAAAAAATTGTAAAAAAATATTATTAATAAGGAAAAGAAAATAAATATTTCATTTATGATTTAAACTCAAAAATCAATATGAAAAATTTGTATTAATAAAGAAAATAATTAAATAAATATTCTAAATCTAGTTTTGCAATGGAAACGTGTCCAAACTTAAGAGTTTAGGCTTCGATTTCAAGTTTAATTTTTTTTTCTTATACTCATTAGTTCATCTTTATTTTTATTTTAAATTTATTTATTTTTTCTTTCTTTTAGGAAAAAATAATTCAAATGGCTCCAAAGAAAAAGGTCATAAAATAGAAGGATGTAACTTGCGATACAATTCGATAGAAGTCATAAAAAAGTTATATATTTTAAAATTATTTTATTATTATATTTTTGAATCTTACGATTCACGATACACAGTACGAAAAATTGGTCAAACGATACACGATATGTATTGCGATTCTACAATCTTATCATGACATTATATTCGTCTCAAACACATCAAAACAGGATATGACGTGAGCTTATCAATCCTGTTATTAAAAAGGTCAAGATATCGTAACAGCAAGAGGAAGTAATGCAAATAAAGGAAAGAATCCTTGGTCAATACCAATCCTAAGATGACAGCAATAGATCTAGCAACGGGCCCAAAATATAGCCCAATGGAGGTCCAGAATCTTACTACCGTAGGTAAACTCTATAAATAAGAGACGAAACCTGCAAGTATGATACTCTCTCCTGTGATTAAATTGTCATTGTATACATATAACTCAGTATTTCCTTCGTATATACGTCTCTGACTAGACATCTCTGTCTCGAGAACAAAACAAATATCATATCTTATTCTACTTTTATCTAATTCTCTTGTCAAAGTTTACAGAAGTATACCCCATTTGATTATTGAAACAACACCTTACAATTAGAGATCTCTAGTGGAGCACCATCGTCAAAGAGACACGAAGCAGCAGCTTCCAACGATTGAGGTATATACATTAAGCAATTATTAATTATTAATTTATGCATATCCAGCTATTTATTTATGCCTTAAATAATTTCTTTTCTATTTTTTTATCATGTGAATTGTTTTTCTAATTTAAATTAGAACACGATACATACATATTTAGTGATATCAGAAGTATAAACAAGTTGTTCATGCCTTGAAAAAATACGTTTAAATAACTAGTCACAGGCCTACTTTTACAAGACGTACCCTACAATTTTCCCGTCAATTTTCCCTTAATTTACACGTCACAAATATGATGGGTTTATCCTTATTAGGCAATTGAGAGGGAACAACAAAATCCATGGACTGATAAAATAAGGGTGAAGAAGTTTCCTCCTATTAAGATTTTGAGCTGCAGAACTAATCGTAACAACAACAAAAACAACTCATCTCTTAAGTTTAGCATCTTTTAAACCCTGAACCAATTTGTATACTTTCTGAACTGTTAATGAATCGATTTGGGATAAATAAAATTAATTTATATAAATTAAAACAATTTAATTGTAAAATCAATTGATTTAACTTTTTTTCTGAAAAAAAGTTTAGTTTGAACCATACCCATCTCTAACTATTGGATGGGAAAAAAAAAAAAATTATATCATATCATGAACCCATCCTCGCCCAAAGATATTGAAGCATGAAAAATGCATAGTCGCATTACACAAAACTCCCCCCTTTTTTTTTTCTTTTTTCTTTTTGGTAGATACCTAGGAATTAGGAGGTATCACTTTTTAGGGGGAGTTTGGTTGAGGAAATTTTTTTAGAATAGTAGGAAAATGTAATAGATAGAGAAATGATTGGAAATATAGATAAAGTGAGATAGGTAGAAAAATGTAAAAAGAAGTTGTTTGGTGGGAAAAAACTTTACTGGGAAAATTAGGTAACTTTATGAAATCAACATGCATTAAAAGTCAGATAATCGGTTTTCCGAAAAATCTCACCTTCAAATTGGGTTTCTAAACAGTGCGGATATCTATGTTTCTCATAAATTCATACAAACTGGATAGATGAATTTTTGGTGAAAATACGTTGAAACAAACATGATGTTTCTAAAAGCCATACTTGAGAAACATAAATATCTGCTTAAAAGTTCCCAACCAAACAACTTGTTAGGGATTGAAACATGAATATTAAAAAATTTATTTAAAGATTAAGGTGGCAAAGATCAAATCCTAAATCCAAAAATTTAAACTTCTAGGTAAACGCACATAAATAATTTTATATTCTATTTTTAATATTCTCCTTGGGAAAGAGACCTTTCAACCTGAAAACAGATACGTTATTTTATATTTACATACTCATGGTCATTATATCACATAATTATAATTAAACTTATATTTTTCATAGGCTTACCCTGAAATTTTTTCATATATTCAGCGACAAGAAATAAGATAATACGATTGTTGTGTAGTTAAAAAGTAGTTGTAATTTTTTAAAAATAAATAAAACTTGTAAAATACTAAAAAAGTTTAAAAGGCATGAAAATGGAATAGAGACATATCAGATGGGAATAGGAAAAAGATAGAAGCAAACATTATAATTATGTAACAGTTAAGACAACGCAGAGGCACAGAGAGCGCAGGATAAGGGCTTCCGCATGGTAGCGCCACCACCCTAACAAAAATAAAAATAAAATAAAAAAATCACAAAATTCGGACAGAGAGATTAAAAAGAATCTGGTTAGGTTCAGTTCCGGCAGTTTCACTATGTGACTGCTGTGAGTGTCTTCAAATGTCAAATCTTTGTTTGTCTTTCCGACACTCTCATTCTGCACCGCACTTCCTTTATTTTCTACTTCATTTCATTTTCTTATGCATGCATTTCATTTTTTTTTTAATTTAATAATGTTAATAATGCACAATGTTATACTTCTGGATTTTTTTTTTAAATTTTGAGCATGGTTATCAGAATCGTTGACGTGCAATAGGTTTAACAAGTGTAGCTGGATTTTATTGCTTTGTAAATGTACTTATTCTTCAATGTACATTATGACTAGGTAATTGCACAATGAGCCAATGTCAGACAAGATAGCCTTTCTTTAATTTTCTGTGAATTTTTTTCCCCTTTCCTTCTTAATGTAAGTTAGCATGTGTTGTGGGTGTTTATTCTCAACCAATAATAGATGGTTATGTCTTGTTTCTTTTTTCAGGATATTGCTATTATGAAGGACGGTTGGTTTTTCGACAAGAATTTTAATGGTTTATCGGATGAGAATTTTGATGAAGTCATCAAGCTTTTGGATTTCACACTTGAAGATGTGGAAACTGATGATGCTGAAGAAGATTGGGATGCTCAATTTAAGCAACTTGAAGAGCCATCTCTTGGTGCTTTTCCAGTATCATCATCTGGGCTTTGTGATAAAACTCAGAAAAATGAGAATCCAAAACTTGAGAGGAGTTTCTCTGCACCGGTGAGTTTCCTGCTCTATGCATGTCTTTGTCTGCTTCACTTTTTTTTCCTGCCATGTTGCCCCTTGCCTTATGTAGAGAGAAACTCAAAATTTCACTTCAATTCAGTTCAATTATATTTGAAAATTTAATTATGTACATGATTTAATCATTTGAAACTGAAACGACATGAATATATCAATGTTGAAGCACATATTTTGTTGATTTGAGTCCCTGCATTACAAGTTCAGATACTAACAAAACAAGCATACCTGGTCGATTATCATTGAGGTTGGTGGTATTCCCTGGTCTTGAAGGGGGGCATGCTTTTCCTTAATCTAAACTTTTGAGTTACCCCTAGCAACGACTATTTCATTTGGTAGGATCTATACTTTTGAATGAATGTAACTTTCATCATAGACCTTTAATTGGTAAAGTTAATATAGTTAGTTAGACGACTATGAAATTTTATTAGTTGGAATTTTAGCAGGAATTGTGAATTACTTCAATTATGTAGTTCTGGAACTTTGTCAGATTGAAAATAGAAATATTGGTAATTCAAGCCTAAAAGATCGGCCAGTAATGATGAGTGTGATGGGAGATCATCTTAATGTTTTGCTCTTTTGTTGAATTGTCCTCTAACTGTGTCAGGGATAGATGTGTTATCAAACTTCTTTGAGGGTAGGAGAAAAGGTTTGTTGAATTACTTTGGCCTAGCTTAGAAAAAAAAAGTGAGGGAAATTCAAATGCTAGAGATTCAGTTTTCTTGCATTTACTTGATGATAGGCAGGATATTGGGAAATTGTAATTGCATGACATACTTAAATGTCTGCTAATGAGTTGTTTCCATCCTTGTTAGTTAGATGTTTCCTCTGGTACCGAGTACAAGAAGCAGTAAGCTAACTTTGTAGTGGTACTTTGATTTCCCTTGAAGTGTGCTGCATATATATTTGTTTTTGTGCATTTTGGTTTCAAACTCTTATCAAGGAAGGGGGAACACCCACTTAATTAACAAATGGGTGAGTGGTGGCCCTGCTGATAGCTTTTCCTTATTCTTGGCAGTAACAGGAAATCATAATAAAATATATTTATAACACTATTTTGAAAAAAACAAAAAACAAAGTTTCTTTATTCCTCCTGCAACTGACCAAAAATTTTCTGGAGATGCTGCAATTATTTTGTTGTCTATAGTGCTCAGCCATTATGCACCAAAACGCCTAAATGGAATCATTAATAGGGTTCAATAAGAATGGGATGAGGAAGGTAGGGAAATGGTGGTAACCTCTTTCCTCTCTCATTCAGGTTGCAAAATTTCCTCTTGGTGTATGTTGTTTGTATGGTATTGGAAGGTTTAAAAACAAAAGAGACTTGAAAAAGGTATTCTGATATATTATAGAATTGTGTAAATACTTTGTACAAAGGTTCTCTATTTGTAGAGAATACAAGACCTAGAATACTTGACCTAATGGGCTAAGCCCAATACAACAAATAATAAATAAATAAATAATATTAATATTTACAACACTCCCCCTCAAGCTGAGGAATAGATATTTCTCATTCCTAGCTTGCTAGTAAGCTCTTGAAATCTATCTGAAGGAAGTCCCTTTGTCAATACATCAGCTAATTGACGCCCGGTGGGAATGTAGGGTGTGGTAATCAACTCGCTATCAAGTTTCTCTTTGATGAAATGGCGGTCGACCTCAATATGTTTAGTCCGATCATGTTGAACCGGATTATGAGCTATACAAATAGCTGACTTATTATCACATAGCAGCTTCATTGGTCCCTCACATTTTATTTTGAGATCATCAAGTATAATTTTCAGCCATAGTAACTCACAAATGCCTTGAGCCATGGCTCGAAATTCAGCCTCTGCACTTGATCTGGCAACCACATTTTGTTTCTTACTTCTCCATGTCACCAAGTTACCACAAAGAAACATACAATAACCAGTGGTAGAACGACGGTCCGTCACAGATCCAGCATAATCAGCATCCGTGTAGACTTCTAAAGAGAAAAGTATTACAAAAAAAAAGAGAGAAAAATTTAGGAATAAAAAAGTTGGTTGTGTAACACGATTCATTGGGTTAATATTGGTTACCTAATTGTAATTTTATCAATCATTGTATTTTTTTTCTTCTAAAATTCAATTTGTTTTTGTTACTATTATTATTATTTCTGTTTTTGTGTTGTCCTTGTCTTAATATTATTGAGTTAAACGTATGCTTAAAATGTTTATTGGTTTCTTGCTGTTCAAACATGAACTTTTCTTATATGATTAATTTGCAGTTATTAGTTTTAAGATATAATAGTTGACACCATGAAAAGCTTTGTCTCGAAATTACCTTCTACTCATGCCTTAACTTTTAGTGGTATTGCCTTTAGAAAGTGAGAAAGTTCTGGTAACAATGCTTGGAAAATGGAAGTTGGAAATGTTTTAGTTATTTTGAATGATGAATATACGGTATGCAAGCGTGAAAAGATGTAAAATTTGCTTCCTTCAATCCTTAAGGAGTAGATGGATAGATGTATCATGTGTGTGCTTCTGTGCTTGAACGTGAATATCCCTCCTCATTGCCAAAGCCTTTGCCGTTTATATGAATTTAAATTCAGGGAACTTCTTGCATCAATAAACTGGGTGTTACAACTAGACTAAATAGAAACTGTCTCATGGCAAGGATTAAGTAGATAGATTAAACTGCATAGCACAATTTGTGTAGACACACATGCTTAATAGGCAAGTCTATGCAGAACCACAAACTCAAATTACAGAAAGACACAAGTAGTTTTACTGACTGGCTTTAGTTTCCTGATATGTTTGACTTTATGGCATCGGATAACTGAAAAGTATACATGTTTTAGATTAGTAGCATTATTCCTTTCATGTGATTAGCTGTGTAGAGTATATATGTAAATGTTGGAGCGATTGCTTGAAACATTATGTGCAATTGAAAATTTCTCTTTATTATTGTTTTCACCCCAAGATACATAAGCATATCCATCATTGTTGCATCTAATTGTAATATATTGTTTTGTGGGTTTGATGTGTGTTTCCCCAATAAACAGCTAGCAAAGACTACCGGACCTACATATGGCAAAACTATTCCCATCCAGAATGTCTCGAGAGGAAAAGATTTGCGCAAACTCCTGACCAACAGCCCAGTTTCTGTTTTTGAAAGCAGTAGTTCTTCCTGGGTTGAGAATTCCAACTTTGATGTGTGTTTCCCCAATAAACAGCTAGCAAAGACTACCGGACCTACATATGGCAAAACTATTCCCATTCAGAATGTCTCGAGAGGAAAAGATTTGCGCAAACTCCTAACCAACAGCCCAGTTTCTGTTTTTGAAAACAGTAGTTCTTCCTCGGTTGAGAATTCCAACTTTGAGTTACCTGTCATCCCAGTAAAGCGTCCTCGAGGCAGACGTCAGCGTCTCTCAAGCTTCAGCCTGCTATTCTCAATTCCTTTCTTCCCTGCTTCACCAGCTGTTAAAAAAGATCAAAGGGGAGCTGTCTATGAATCAGATTTAGAAACACATCATGCTCGGAAATTATTAAGCAGAGTCACAAAGAAGCAAAGGGAAAAGGATCTCTCCATGCTCTCTTATAATATTGAGATGAAGAGATCTTCATCACAGGAGCCATTTACCCCCAAAAAATGCATGCATTGTGAGGTTACAAAGACACCACAATGGAGGGAGGGACCTATGGGTCCTAAGACCCTATGTAATGCTTGTGGGGTTCGATACAGGACCGGCCGGCTCTTTCCTGAATATCGGCCTGCTGCTAGCCCCACTTTTGTAGCATCATTACACTCAAACTCTCACAAGAAGGTCATAGAAATGAGGAAGAGAGCCACACAGGAGACTAATACTCTAAATTCTCTAGGATAATACTGTGTTAGATTTTACTTAGGAAAAAATGGTAGTCCCAAACAGGTTTTTCCTTCTTGATTGTTCTCATGTTCTCATTTTTGTTCTAATTGTCTTATATTAAAAAAATGAATAATAGTCGTCTTATATTGTTTAACATCATTTGTTTTGTTTAAATTGATTGATGGAATATAAAAGTTGGTAAGATATCACTGGTGCTTGATGATATCAGTGGTACCTGCATCTGTCATGAATCAACTCTCCCAAAGATTTAAGTAACTTGTTAAGTGAATATACATGAATAATTTTGTGTTAGAAATAAAAATTCTCCTCTCACATAAAAATTCTTTGTGTTGATGCATGTACAATATACAAGTTTAATGTTTTTTATTAGAATAACAGAGCGGCATTGATCTAACTCTAGATCATGCTCTAATATTATATTATGAATTAACTCTTCCAAAAATTTAAATTATTAGGTGAAAATACAAGAATGCTTTTATATTTATTTATTTATTGGAAAACAAAGAAGAATTAAGACACTAACAAATATACATACTGCTCGTGATTAAACAGATAAGAGGTTAGGGAATACCTATATCTACCAGAGTATCATGCAGAAACTCCCAATTTAATCTATCATAAGCTTTCTCACTATCTATTTTTATTGTCATCCAACCTTTAAGACCTCTCTTTGATCTCATGAAATGAAAAATCTCATGTGCTGTAAAAATATTATCAGAGTTATGCCTCTCCTTTACAAAATTTAATCCTGGCGAGAAGGGGACTTTTCGTTATCAGTTGCATACTTGCATGTGATGTTCTGCCAAATCTTCCTCTCAATTCTGCTTCCTCCTGGCTTCCCAAAATAATATTTTGATTTGACACATTTCCTTCATTTTAATATCTTTTGTTTTGGCCAGTAACTTAATAACTTCATTCATCAACATTAATAACTAGATGAACTCAAATGACAAGAAAGAAAAGAAAAGATCTTGATGAAAAATTGCGCATGCTCATCAGCTCATATTTAGAAACATCTTAAATAACTTCCTTCATCTTAATGAAAAATTGTGCATGCTCACATTTAGAAACATCTTTGCCTAAACTACAAAGCAACCCCTAATTCTCTCCGATCTGCAAGTCGTATATCCAAAGCCCCATGAACATTTCAAAGGCAGCCCATGATCACGTGCGTTAATTTTTTTAAAGGGCCATGATCTTGTCCATTATATAAATAAGGGAATATAATTTTAATTTCTCATATTACATAGCATAAAAAAGTATGTGAGATTTACTTGATTTTTTTTTTCTCTCTTCTCTTTTTTATGGGTTTCACCCACTTTTGTGTGTGTGCATGAGACAATGATACATATGAAAAACTATATTCCCTATGAATAATGTCTCCAAACAAACAAAGCATAAATATTGCTTTCATATTCAAGCTATGTTCATCAAATGGGCAAACGTCATAACACAGATTGCCCAACGGAATGCGATCGCATACACGGATGAATATATAGTTTTCGTGCATTTAATATTCGTCATTGATTAGTTGAAGCAAGTTTAAAAATAACATTGACAAAAAAATGGTTTTTTTAAATAAAACAAAAAACAAAAAAACAAAATTGCTACTACATAATGCCTGCCTACTTGTTTTGAAATTGAGGAATTGGTAAGGTGTTATATATGTTATTGATTAATCACGAAGTGTGAATCAGTTGATAAAATGAGTTCTATGTGGGGGCAAACTCTACCTGCTGTGGATGGATTAAAAACCTACAAGAAGTCAAGAAGCATCTTGTGACTAGGGTCGATAGGGACTATGTTGCACCGACACGGGACACGGAATACGACACGACACGACACTCCGACACGTTAATTCTAAAAAATGTTAAATTTCGACACGTTAGAACACGTTTAGATAGTATATAATATTTTTAATTTATTTAGTGTATATTATATTTAATGTTCAATAATTTAACAAAAAAAAAAGTTAAACTTATAATACCCATCAGTGTTGCAAAGAAACATAAGATATTTCAAATATTTATATTAAATTCAATAAAATAGTAATCGTAATCCAACGAATCTAATAGTTGGAACTCAAAATGTAATGCAACGTAAGGCTTTTTGACCCTTTTGCCCCTCATTAATTAATTAATAACAAATTTGCCCCTGATCCAGAACTATCCACCAACTTGCCCCCTTTTAGTCGACTACATTGCTTTTTTAGTCGAGCAAATGGTCAAAATGCAGAAAGTGGACTACAACAAATTTAGTCGACTAAAAAATCATCTTAATCGACTACATTTTTGGAATATTTAGTCGACTAAGTAACGATATTTAGTCGACTAAATATCGACGGATTTGTTTTTTAAAAACCCCCCCATTCGGCAGAGGGGGAGTAGGATGACCTAATCGACTAAGGAGGCGGCCCAAACCCCAAATCCGCAGGAGCAGCTCCCAAACCCTTCCCTCAGGCGTGTGGATTGCACCAAAATACGGTCCAAATCGTGAAATCTCAAGGATAGGTAAGGTTTCTTAACTTGCATTGTGTTTTAGGTTTTGGAATTTTTTTTATTTGTTTGCTGTCCGAATTTGTGAACTCTAATCAAAGCGTTTGTTGTAGGTTTTGTAACCCTAATCTACTAAGGTTTATTTTTTTGCATTGTGTGAATTTTTTTGTTTGAAAAATTTGTATGTGGCAAAAGTTTGCTTTTGGTTTACAGATCTTATGTTGCAAGTTTTCATTACCATCATGACATGTTTCATATAATTAAATGCTGACATGTTTCATTATAGGTACCCTAAACAAATGACGGGCCGCAGAAGACCAAGCGATGAGGGCAATGAGTCACTTGAGAGACGCACCAAGCATAGGCAAGAGCGGCCTTCTTCGTCAAGGCCATAAGACGAAGAGCCTGATACTGTTGACCTCTCGTATGGGTATCTGTTTGAGGACGACCCTGCCGTCCACGCTTCATTCGTACGTGACCATTTGAACCGGCCGTTATGTGCTCCAAAATCTTTGGATACAGCCTTTTTTGATAAGGAGGGATTTGAAATTGTGGGGGTGTTGGAGGCGGCTCATCTGAGGGTGTTGGCCGAGACCCTATGTCCGTATTCAGAGCTTATAGTGCGGGCCTTCTACCATAACCTCAGCTACGTACAGGGCGAGCTGAAGTCGAGGGTCTGTGGAATAGAGATCATCATGACGGCACCTGCATGGTTGGAGATACTTGGCTATGATTTTGACTCTTCTCAGACTGTGGCGTATGACGTTGATAGTGGTGTAGTACTTCCAGGATATGTACGTGAGGATGCCGTGCAGGAGCAGAGAAGAGTCCGTGGGGAACACTTGCACTATACGGTGGGGTTGCTTTCTGTGGAGTCCCGTATACTGCACCATTTTTCTTTGGGAATCTGATCTATCCATGAAGTTACTTGAGGGTTACTGTCGATAAATTCCTGGAATCTGATATCAAAATGAATCTTTGAACTCAAGTACCCTGGAATACAAAAGGATGCGTTAGATACAAAAGGATGAATTATATACAATTTGTACATATTAAAAAGAAGATTGTACCTAGCTTCATCAGGGTTTTCTTCAATTCCACATCTCTAAACTTAGTGTTAAAGTTGCTTCCGATGTGGCGTAGACAAAACACGTGATACGCAAATGGTGGCTGCCAACCGGCATGATCTCTTACAGCCCTGATGATGCTGGGATGACGATCGGATATTAGACAAATGCCATGCTTATGCGTGACGTGAAAACGCATGAGGCTAAGAAACCACGACCAATCATCCAATCTCTCACCCGGAGGAACAATAGCAAATGCAATAGGGAGAATTTAACCATCTCCATCTTGTGACGTTGCAATCAAAAGAGTTCCTTTGTATTTACCGTACAAATGCGTGCCATCAATTTGGATTATGGGTTTACAATATTTGAAGGCCTCAATGCACTGGTGAAGGTCCAAAATACTCGGTGAAAGACAGCCTTATCCGTATACACTTGACGTTCATCAACACATTGGTCCGTATCAATCTTGAACACAGAACCAACATTAACCTGCCTCATGTATGTCAGCCAACCAGGCAAGAATGCATACGATTTATCCCAGTCGCCAAATAACTTGACAATGGCTTTCATTTTAGCCTTCCAAGCTTTCCTGTAAGATATGTTGTATTCATACAAACGTTGTACCCTCTCTTGAATAAGAACTGGCTTCAATGATGGATCTTCTTTTAACATACCTATATAAAAAAATAATGTGAGCAACAGTCAGAATACAAACTGATTAACATAAACATACCTTAGGAAGTTAGATATATCGAATAATACATACTAATAATGGTTGCACATATCACATCAGAATCCAACTGTCTATGATCCCGGGTAAAACCTTGGTTTAGGCAGGTGTGTTCTTTAACCCACTTACTGACCACCCAAGTATTTCCATTCTTCGGCAACAATGCCCTCACATACCAGGGACATCCATCATTATGGTGTCGACACTTCATCACAAATCTATGGTCATCACTTTTTGCCACAACGGCAGTACGGTGAGCCTTCATACAATATAATTTGACTGCATGTTGCATTTCAGATTTGCTACGAAACTCCTGATACAAATATAAAGGATCCCCTAATTGCCAGCCACCGTGATCATCATCGTCACCATACAATATCTCTGTCTCATCATTAGGGTGGGCCCAATTAATGAAGGAATAATGTGAGCTTTCATTCCAAAATGGCTCGACCTCAGAACCTACGGATGCATTATAATGCCACCGTCAATACCATTGATAACAAAAAAAATAATTGCTAAATTAAATCTTTAAAAAACAAATCTTACCACTGCTAACAGGGTCAACACGAAGTGGTATCGTAACCTGCGAACCCGGGGATGGTGAGCTTGTGTCAGCGTCGAAATCACCCTCTACGTCAGTATCTGACGTGTCACCTAGCAGAATAACACTCTCAGGTTCACCGTCCTCATCGATGTCCATATCGGCATCTTGTTCATCCTCATCTATTTCCCGCAGTGTTATCTGACTTATAATATGTGCAGGTGCAGATAAATTGACTATTCTTTCTTCATGACCAAAATACAGTTCACTTCTTGTATGCATGGGTGCAGATGAAGATTGACCACAATCTAATTCAACATATATCTCAATAAAATTTTGAAATTTTCGGTCAACAATTGCATCTATGACACATTCGACATCTTCATCATCACATATATCGTTAACAATGTAGTAAATAGCATCCTTACCAACTGTAGTCTCTACCCTGGCAATCATCCGTTGAACGCATTGGCTGCCTTGCAGACCCAATTTTTGCTGAATTCTCCCCTTTAACTCATTGTACGTAGTGCCCCATTTGATTTTCAACATTTTTCGTTTTTCCTTCAAATTGAACACCATTAGGGCCTTCATAATGCTTTCCATCGTAGTAGATCATTGTCACATACATGTTTGGACTTGTGCTCATCTTCCTCACGAAATTGGGACTAGGGTT
The DNA here is from genome assembly GCF_033153095.1 of Gastrolobium bilobum. Taxonomy (NCBI): domain Eukaryota; kingdom Viridiplantae; phylum Streptophyta; class Magnoliopsida; order Fabales; family Fabaceae; genus Gastrolobium; species Gastrolobium bilobum. Next base: position 157,913 of record NW_026896274.1, on the reverse strand, counting down.
CTGAAATTGGGGGTTTGGGTTCGGATTTTGGGGGTTTGGAATTGGGCAATGACAATGATTTCACAATATTAGGTCTGTAGAGATGGTGGGATGAAATACAATCGGATTGAGAGGATTACACATGAACAAAGGGAGCTATTTAGGTTTACACAACAACAACAATCGAAATGAGACCGAAAACATGGAAAATATAGGGTTTCAGTCGATATTTAGTCGACTAAATATCGTTACTTAGTCGACTAAATATCCCAAAAATGTAGTCGATTAAGATGATTTTTTAGTCGACTAAATTTGCTGTAGTCCACTTTCTGCATTTTGACCATTTTCTCGACTAAAAAAGCAATGTAGTCGACTAAAAGGGGGCAAGTTGGTGGATAGTTCTGGATCAGGGGCAAATTGGTTATTAATTAATTAATGAGGGGCAAAATGGTCAAAAAGCCTGCAACGTAACCTTTGAATCTTTTTTGAGTCTTTGCAACGAGTATTGGAGTGTCGAGAAGTGTCGGACACGACACGTTAAATATTTTGAAGCGTCGATGCTTCATAGGATAGGGATTAGTACGATGCCCAAAAAATGAACAAGTTGCTATTGGTTTATATTTTAGTTGAAATGATTTGTTTCATATAATGTTTAAGATTTTTTTTATGTGATCGGAAAAAAATAAAAACCATCAAAGGTATAAGCATTATAAGGGATAGAAAGAATAGATCAAAGTGGTGAAACTTTACACATTTAAGGAACCAAATTAATGACAAGAAATTTTTTTACGACTATAGCATATTTTTTGGAAGACAAAAATAAAAGTTTACTCATATTATTATGAGAGAGGTTATTTTTATCACCAACTAAGTTTACCACTTTTTACTACTTCTTTTATAACCGTCGGATGAAATCAAGTTAACGATTGTCATTTAATATAAAAAATTTCTCTCTCTTCCATCATCTCATCCACTCTCTCTCTCTCAACTTCGCCTTTCTATCATGTTTTAGTCATCGCTATGCAGCTAATCACATATAGTGGTAAGAAGTGAAAAATTTGTAATTCCATCGAAAAATTTGTAATTCTGTCGAAAAATTTGTTATCAATGAAGAGAAATTCGACGACATCAATTCTGTCAAGAATTTCGTCAAAATTTCATTTTCACCATTTTCGACAGAAAAATTTCATCGAAAAAATGAACTTTTCTAGTAGTGATGGTGGTAAGAAGTGATAAATTTAGTTGGTGATAAGTAGGGGTGCTAAATGAGCCAGGGTCTTTGGCTCGGCTCGTGAAGGCCTGAGCTTACATGTCTAAAATTGATTGTTGGATCCAAGCTTGAACTTGTATAAAAGCTCGTTTAATAAAAAGGTCTCAGGCTCCAATTCAAAAGCTCGGCCTTAGAGCCTCTCAGGCTTGCCTAATATATTATTTTTTTATTTTTTATACTACTTGTGATAGCCCTCTTTCTCTTCTCAAATTATTTCATCCCATTTTATTAATTAAACAAACTTTTTAAATGATTTTGTTTTATATTATGCTATTTGGATATATATTAAATTTATGAATATTTATGGAATTACTAATACTGTTGATTGTATATTTTGTTTGGATAAATTTTTGTTGTCTTATTTTTTTTAAATAGGCTAAACAAAGCTTTTATTTTTTGTAAATGAGTCAGGCCACATGCTGATATTATATTCGTAACAGGTAATAGGCTAAGGCCAGTCTTGACACATTTGAACACAGGCTCGGCCCGTTAAGACCAAAGCTCGGCTCGGCTCGTTAACACTCCTAGTGATAAGTATAATCTGATTCTCCTATTATATAATTGTTAACGACTGTTCAATGCTCATGAGCAAGCATTAAACGAAAGTTTAAACAATTGGAAATTAAATAATTTGATGACTTTATTGCCTTTTTTTTTACGCCTTGCTACTGCTTTGTGTATACTTGTTGCATTTTAAGGGAATGACCGTGAATCACAATGTTCCTACGTACTTTTAGGGGCTAGTGTTGTGTTGGTTTTCCCTCCCTCTCCATGCATCCCCACACCCTAATGGTAGCAAACGCATGTTATGAAGGGCCATGTACCTCTCTACCTCTAAAATCTAAAAGACTACGTACACATGCCCTAATGCCAAAGGTATATATATAGCTAATTATGTTATGAATGCATTGGCATGAAATGAAAATCCTAGCGTAAGTCAATAGACTTCTTCCATCCTCCATGGTCCATACCATAGCTTTCTGTTTTGAGACAGCAACGTTCACCTAATCACCCAATTCCTTTTCCATAATCGATATGCATGCATAGCATGGTCCATTTATGTGTAAAAAGTCCATTGGTCATTTCGTTTGTCATAGTAATTTATAGTACGTTCCTTGCTCGTACGGGTCTTTTTCACTTTTATATTTTTTGCTTACTTTTTTTTTTTTTGGTAATCTATTTTTTGCTTACTTAATTCCTAATTAACGTGATCATCACTTACATTTTAAACCAACAAATAACAATAAAACTAGAAAGAATGAATGAATGGTGTCACTATATTTTCATTTTCCGTAAACTTAACCCTACTTATGCATATATTACCTTTAACAGTTTTGTATAATTTTAACATTTGATTTTCAGTATATTTCACTTCTTCTTCTTTTTTTTGAAATATTCCATCGGTTCATCGCTTCGTGATTAGTCCGATTCGGGGCGGGTCCAGGATTAAGACTTTAAACCCCTCCCAAAGGTGGTAGTGGGGAGATTCGAACACATGCACTCACCCCACCTGCTCAGCTCCCATGTGCCAACTGAGCTACCACTATTTGGTGTATATTTCACTTTCTTTTACACATTAACTCTGATTTTGTCTCCTCAATTACTCCTCTTGTATCAATCTTTTTCCTTAATTATATAAAATATAAACACAGCTAAGCTAAGTCTATAACTTTGAAGAAAAATAATGTGAAAACGTGATATTAATAAAAAACGAATGAATAAAAACCATTTTCTGCAGCTTGGTCATATCATAGTTACACCAAACATTTTCTGCAAATAGAGATCAGCAACATGTTATGGCTAGAAGCCATAGGAGAACAAGTAAGGAACCTAGCGCACGCTTCTGACCCGACATTGTAACTCTCCAGAGAATGACATAAAGATAAAAGTGGAAAGAGACGGTCTAGTCTCTCCCATGAAACCACACAAAATGCCAAGAGCTAGTTATGCGATGGACCCATAACGCTAACTGTAGGGCTGTTCCTGGGTTAGGTTGGGTTAAGTTTTTGTCCGACTCGATCCAACTTGATTTTTATAGGTCAGGTATTTTGACCCGATCCGCTTTTATTTGATCCAAGTCAAGTCTGACTTGGTTTGGATTTTTTTGAACTAGTTCAGAACCGGGTCGGATCTGACCTTATTTGGTTTCTGAAGTGGGTCAAATTTGACTTGACTCGTTTTTGACTTGGTTTCCTCACAAAATTTCGTTGAAATTTTTACATTGCAAATGACGAAAATTTCGTCACAAAATTATTTTTTCGTCGTAATACTTTTTGTTCGAAAAGCGACGAAATTTTTTCTCTAATGAAAGTTTTTACAAAAATAAATCTTCTATCGAAATTTAGTTTCCATCATAAGTTTTGACGAAAATAATTTCTTCCATCAAATGTTTTAAACGAAAAAAGAATTCTGTCAAAAAATTTGACGGAATGTTTTTGTTCAAAATTTCGATGGGAATGTGTTCTGACGAAAATTTCAACGAAAATTGTTTCGAGGGAAATGTTTCATTCAAAACTTTCGACGAAATATAGATTCTCTGAAGAATTTTGACAGAATATTTTTTTCGTCAAAATTTTTTATCGAAACATTTTTTGTCAAATTTTTACGAAATTTTTTTTACAGAAATGTGTTCCATAAAAAAATTTTATCAAAAAATTTGACAAAAATATTTAGTTGAAAATTTTCGATGGAAATGTTTTTCGCTAAAAATTTCGACGAAAATTTTTTTGTCAAAAAGTTCAACGAAATTTTTTCCGTCGAAAACTTTCGCCGAAATTTGAATTTTTGTAAAGAATTTTGATGAAATTTTTTTATGGAAATGTGTTTCGTCAAAATTTTCGATGGAAATTGTTTTAAGAGAAATGTTTCATTCAAAACTTTCGACGAAATTTAGATTAACTAAAGAATTTTGACAGAATATTTTTTCCGTCAAAATTTTTTACGAAATTATTTTACAGAAATGTGTTCCGTTGAAAATTTTGATGAAAATATTTTTTATCAAAAATCTTGACGAAAATATTTAGTCAAAAATTTTCGATAGAAATGTGTTTCGCTAAAAATTTCAACGAAATTTTTTTGTCAAAAAATTTAACGAAAATGTTTCCGTCGAGAATTTTCGCTAAAATTTGAAATCTATACAGAATTATGATGAAATTTTTTTCCGTCAAAAAATTTCGATGAAAATGTTCGTCAAAATTTTTGATGAATATATATTTTTGTGAAAGATTTTGACGAAATTTAGATTCCATAAAAAAAATTGACAAAAAAAATATTCCGTCAAATTTTTTTATAAAAATGTTTTTAGTCAAAAAATTTGATGAAAATATTTTTCGTCAAAAAATTTTGCGAAAATTTTTTTATTGAAATATTTTCCATAAAAAATTTGATGTAATTTTTTTTCGTTAAAACTTTTCTTTTAATGTAATTGTGATTTTTTTTCTTCTTTTTTTCACATAATGGGTATGAGTCAAGTTTTGGGTCAATGGGTCAATATTAAAACAAGTCAGGTCTAAAACTGACCCAAATAAAAGTGGGTCAGTATTTAAACTAGTTCAAAAAATATAAGTATTTATGGGTCAGGTCAAGGTCGGATCAAGGGCAGGACAAGTGAACCAGTCTTTTTGCACACCCTTAGCTAATAGTAACACATACTTTGGGCTCGGAATTATGTGGTTCACCCTTTTGGAAAATTTGATTATGATGCTTGTAGTGAATTTTTATAGAATAATATAAACTATTAAAAAAGTTCTCACCTAAAATTTTAAGATTTTGGATTGAAGTGGTTCTTTACATGGTATTACAGTGATCACAAGGTCACGGATTCGATCCTCACCGCCCTCACTTTAAAGTGAAATTAAAATAAGCACAAGTTAAAAACAAAAACACTGGGCCTGTGCAATATCCATACTTCAAGTTCAAAGGGCTCTTGTGTGAGGAGATATGTTAAAAAATAATATAAATCATTAAAAAGATTTGGATTGAAGTGATTCTTTACATAAACCTCATTCCCACGAGAAATCCCACCAAATTCACTTGATAATTAGTGAAAAATGTACTTTTATTTAACTTACAATATATTAATAATTTTTATGATAACAATTAACAACCTACATTTCATTTCAGCATAACCAATAATAAAATCAAATTTTTTTTGTTAAGGGATGACCAATGAAGTAAAATTTACACAAAGTAATATATAATGGTAAAACTAGTTTCTTTTAACTTTAATATTCTTATCATAAATTATATTCAATTTCTATTTAATTCGAACATAAATAGAATTCTAATCGCAATATCAGTTGTTGGAATCTGCTGCTCTCAGAATTCGCTGTGCCAATCCGCTCTATGATAAATTGATCGATTATTAAAATAATATATAAACAAATTTTAAAGGACTCTCAAAATTTTCTTTACATGCACGTGGCTGAGTTTGAAAAATCGTATATTACCACCAACCATATGAATGAACAGGTAAGGAGTTATTTCAATTTAATCAGTAATCCTAAGTTTAAGTCCCTGGAAATGTAGCTAGGAAAAAATTTGTCGTTTATATAGTCTTACCCGACTCAAATGGAACTAATTGAGTCAGTGGATAATATATATATATATATATATATATATATATATATATATAATCTTATAATATGATATTTCTCTTTAAATATGTCGTTTAGTATGACTTAAATTTTAAATTTTTTAAAAATCAAAAATCCATTCAATCTAAATTAAATAAAATTGAATTGGATCAGATTTTAAAAAAAAAACTCAAATTGAATGAATAATTACATGATCAAAATGAAAAAATTGAATCAAATAATTTTTATTTTTAAATAAATTTAATCCAAACTGCAAATCTCCCTAACAGCTACCTACTCTCCCTTTTTTGTTGTTGAGCTCATTTTCGATATACCCGGAGCAGATGTTTTCTTGTCAAAAATAAAAAATCAAGAAATATGGATAAAAATAAACATAAAAGCAAGGATAACAAAAAGAAAATCATTTACAAAAAAAAAAGTTATAATTTTTTACAAATCTATATATTCCCGAAAATACATAGTATAACTTTCAAAAATACATAATATGTAATTTATAAGAATTTATAAATACAAAATGTATAAATATAATCTCTCTATAAAAAAAATATTGCTTTTTATATATTTAATAAAAAAAAATATCGAATACTCACGGAGAACATAAAATATATTTTTCCTGTTGTATACGCTACACTGTACGGTGAAAAAGATGAAGGAGGGTAGGCTGTGAGCTCATGAGCTGTGACAAAATCGTATGTCTAATTCACACCCGTGACAGAGAGAACACAACGACAGAGATTCCTTACTCCTAAGAGAGAGAGAGAGAGAGAGAGTGTCCCCATCCCCATTTACGTCCAATCCATCAACATGCAGTAGGGCCCCTCACCTTACGTATGTATGTCCCTTCATCGATGCCAACGAGGAACAGCCATGACCCTCTTTGAGTTTGACACGTGTCCAACCTCATGGGTTGTCTCTAGCTGTCATATGCCATACTATCCTCATACTGTGCCCACTGATTTCTTCCCTCACCACTCACCACTCTCAATCACCCAAACAAATTATATTCCATTAGTAAATATATTTTAAATTTTCGGTAAATTATAAAATTATAAATTACAAAATATATATGATTAATTTTGAAAAAATTTATGGACTATTTTATGTGTTCCAGTGATTAATGTTATAGATATTTATGAAATACACTTATCAACAATGTTAAATAAAATGATTAAAATCTACTTCAAAAAGAAAAGGAAAGAAAAAGAAAAGGAAGTGGGAATCTTTTTTGGGTTCTATTTTTTTCATGTTGTTAGAGATAAGTATCTCTTACCATAGAGGCATAGATATATGATATGGTGGGACTTATCATCCATTAAAAAAAGAAAAAAGTGATGACACAATTTTTTATGTCAGAGGAATATGAGATAGTTATCTCATGTAAAATGAGACAATAATTTTCCATTTTTGTTTTTTTTTTTGGTGGTTAGTGGGAATCCTTTTTGGTTTTGCTTTGGTTGGGTTTCCTTCCTTTTCAGTTTTCAATTTTTCATGGTGGGACGGTGGTTTTGGACATGTAGTCACAAACAAGCACAAATGGCGAAACTTCAGTTCATTTGTCAATTTCTCGGGACCGCACCTTTTTTTTTTTTTTTAAGTTAACCAAATTTTAATTACTTATTGAAGTGAATTGATTTTTTTTAGGAGTTTGTATTTGTCATTTAACATGACACAACAAACTTTCTTACCCACACAATATTTTGTGGGGCTCACACTTTTTGAAGAAAAAAGAAAAAAAGAAAATTACGGCACACAAAACGAATCTCTATAACATTACTGATCAGAACAGGTTTTTACAACTGGGTCGATCATGTGATCTTCCTCTACACAGCCTGGAACCGTCTTGGGTCTCAGCATCTTGCAGTTTGGAGCAGCTTTAACCCATGGGTCTTCTATGGAATGAGATGGGGGTGTACCTGCAAGACACTCCGACGCTCAGGTCATTTATGGTTCAAGCAGGTTTTATTATGTAGAAGAAGATGATGTACCTTAGTGTTGATACATGTATTTATAGTGGAGAGATGAGCAGCTTGGGAAGATGTTACTTAGTGATCAGGTTTGCTTTGTCTTGGAGGCAAAGTAATAGAGCTGTCATGTTTAATGTTGAGGAGCTTGATGAGATAAGACCATTAATATTGTGCAGCTTGATGGCTTTCATGGAGCTTGCTGTTATAGATGAGATAGCAGCTTGTGGAGTTTGCTGTCTGTCATGGTGCTTTTACTATTATGGAGCTTGCAGCCTTCTTGGACTAAGGCTTTTCTTCATTGTGAAGGCTTTAATTTTGGGCCTTGTATTTGTATAATATTTATCCAGATCAATTACATAATCACTTTTTCTACAACATAACTCTTATAAAACCCTTCTTTTTATATATATGCAGAAACTTCAACTCTTTAAATCGGTTATGAAACTAATTTAAAAGATTAGGCGATCAGAAATAGAGATATTTAAACTTCTTTCAAAAATGACATATAAAAATTGAACTGAGACTCTTTCCTTTTCATTTACTCAATTCACTTGTTATCAATTGAGCTACTATCATGACCTCATTTCTATGCCAACATTTACTTCCAATTTTCCTAAACCAAAATGTATTTCTCAACTTTTGGGATGCATCTCATCACTCAATTACCATGGAGCACCTTGTTTAAATTTATCTTAAAATTGTAATTTTTTTTGTCTATTGTTTTTTTAGATTTCTCCCCTTGCTCTGTATCCAAGACTAGAACTTCTAAATCATTAGTTAAACTGGAACAATCACATATCAATTGATTCACATATTTTGTGATTTTTTTACTTAAATCCAAGATGTTTTTTAAATGGAATCAAGTATATACTACTTGAGAAAAGTGTTTATCCTTTTAAATGACACAACTTATATCTTTCCACTCTCACAAAGAGGTAGGACCCACACTTTTATTTTTTTTGTCAACTCTCTCTCCTCCTTTATCTATCTCTTTCTCTCTCTTAAAATGACACAACTTTACATTCTTTAAAATGACACACACTTTTCCCATACTACTTAATAAAAAGGTAAAACAAACTTAATCTGAAATTTCATATTTAAAGGTTATATATATGGGGATTGGGAGTGTATTTGGTTGAATAATTATAATAATAATAATCCTATTTCTATTTTTATTTTTTAAGAATAGTATAAGAGTTAAAAGGAGGTGACTAATTCTGCGTCAGCTTGAAGGGACCACGTAATATAAAGGAGCAAGGCTGAAACAAGCCAGCCAGCAATTCCAAACCGTAGACGAAAGAAAAACACTATTTTTTTTTTGGTAATCAGAAAAACACTATTACTATTACTATTACTATTAATATTAATATTAATATGTGCATGATCATGAAATTTTCAGTGCATCATGGACGGCAAAATAGAACATTTGTTAACGTTATGGCCTTTTGAGTTAAAGATATATAAGAATAAGATGAAGATTGGTTCAAAACTACTTTCCAAAAAAAAAAAAAAAAAAAAAAAAAAAAAAAAAAAAAAAAAAAAAAAAAAAAAAAAAAAAAAAAAAAAAAAAAAAAAAAAAAAAAAAAAAAGGAATGGCTCCAAACCTGTTCTATTCAATTCAATTCTTTTGTTATATCTCAACATTTTTCTCCACATTGATTCCTTCCTCCTTCTTTCGGTCATTTAATCTTCGTCTCTTAATTGTCTCGATGTTGTGTATTGGTAACAATTTTGATTCTTAACCAACCAAACCACATATTTTATATAGGTTGATTATTTTTCCTTCTTTTGTTTATTTATATTGATGTTGTTGTTGCTTTCTTTGTTTATTAATATATACAAAAGCATATATTAAACTTCTTTTGAATGACATATTTATTTATAAATAATTGATCTTAATTGATAGTAATGAAGTTGTCGCTTCACCAAACACCATTGATGTAGCAAGGGCAATTCTGATTGATTCCCAAGCTTTTAATACATCAAACCAAAAAGTTATTCCTTCAGTCCTTCTAACTTTTACCTAGACAATGCCTACAAAAAATCGGCTGTATATATCGTACTAGCTGGTGGTTACCCTTTGTATCTATTGCTTTTGTCAGCTTGTGACTATTTTTATCCATATTTTTATTGGCAATCCATTAATTGAAGCTTCGCTTATTTGTTATGTCATTAAAATCAAATATTAACACACGGTTTTGTATTGAGGATATGACTGCTGTGGTAATTACGGGCATTTGTGGGAGAAAAAAATATGTTTATGATCTGTTTGGGTATATGGGGTTAGATCTATTTCTTTTAATGTCAATGTAACAGTGCATTCCTGAGGCAATATTAAAGCTCAATGATAGTACTATCTTGTAGGTCTCAGGTTAATGCTTAATGCTGAGTACTAGGGTGAGGTGAAGGGCACGGTGCCTTTATTTGAGGCTGAAATCTAATAGAGTAACAGCAATGAAGAGTAATAGATCTCATAATAGTGAAGAGGAATATTTATTGGGGAAGAAAATTCCAAATGTGAGTCATAATTAACCCTAATTATTTTGTCTTATAAATCCCACTTGAGTATGAGGCAAGATGTAGAGGTGGCAAAGTGGGCAGCTCGCCTTCAACTCGTCAAAAAATGATAAAGCTCGTCTTGTCTTACTCTTGAAGTTGGGTTAAAAAATTTGGTCCTGCTAGCTTGAAATTATTTTACACTAACTCGTCTCACCCCGCTTTTGATAGAGGATTTGACGGGCGGGACAATCCACCTAGCTGAGCCCATTTTGTCGGTCCTAGTAATTTTTTGGTACTACTGTTGCACCAAGATTCAGTGCATACATCTCACCAATGGAAGCATTACACATCATAGAAGAGAGAGAAAATTTGGCAGAAAAAAAAAACTTTAGTTGACATGTAATATTTCAATTGGTGTGATGTACTGAATCTTTGGTGCAACAGTAGCACCAAAGATTTATTCGTGAAGCGCATGTGCATGAAAATAGGAATCATGGGTAATAAAAAAGTATTTATCTCAATTTAAGAATGGATGAATTCAACCCTTATACCAGGCATGGTGGCAAGAACAATTGATATAATAGTAGTTGTGACTACATCTTAGTTATGAAATCTTTCAAAATAATAACGTTGCGGTTACAATCACGAATCAAAATTTAAAGCCATGTGTAACAAAGTTACACCACTACTATTTATTTGTTTTCTTTGGGGTACGTATACATACAACTTACAACTTTTTATTCTGGGCTGAGTAGACGTACCTTCGAATCGAAATTTACAAGTTAAAAAGAATTATCCAAGTAACTTCCGAGTTATAACGCAAATGCAGGATATCTTTTTACATCGGCGTCGTTGGTTTTCTCATAGTTCATTGAATATATCCTCCTGGGGTGCAAAATTAAATCAGGTTTTACTGTGTCATTTAGGCCTAAAGAAATTAGGCGGCCAGCAGTCTCCAAGAAAAGAACAAGATAATATTTTCTTGTCCCATCCTTTTATATCTTGATCAAACAGGGTTATCGAAAGCCAAATATTGGCACGAGGATGCTGTTTTATCAACTCATTTATCAATTATGTTAAAAATCGAAACACACAAATCGCAAACAGAAAAGATATAAAGGGGCGTTTGGTTCAGGAAATTTTTTTGAAATAGTAGGAAAATGAGATAGATAGAGAAATGATTTGAAAGATAGATAAAGTGAGATAGGTAAAAAAATGTAAAAAAAAGTTGTTTGGTGAAGAAAAACTTTACTGAAAAAATTAGGTAACTTTATGAAATCAACAGTGCATTAAAAGCCAGATAACCGGTTTTTCGAAAAATCTCACCTTCAAATTGGGTTTCTAAACAGTGCGGATATCTTTGTTTCTCATAAATCAAGACAAATTGGATAGATGGATTTTTGGTGAAAAACGTTGAAACAAACATGGTGTTTCTAAAAGCCATACTTGAAAAAGATAGATATCCAGTGAAAAACTCCAAACCAAACACCACCTAAAGGAAGAGAGATTGAACATAGTAATTTATACTGTTTCTTTCAATGTAGGTTACAGACACTCGTTATAAATCATTAAAAGGAAATATAAATAAAACTTAGATAATTCTAAAAATAGTTATTTACGAGCCCAAACTCAAATTACTAAAAAATAAAAAATACAATAAATCAGAGACGCGTATCAATACCATGCCTCTACAGGATTGAGATTTTAGTTGACTTTTTGATGATCCGTTAACAAAAATTGTCATCTGTATGTATATAAAGTATAAACCATACTCAAAAGCAAACTTGATCATGTCAGACATCTCCATCTTAATTTCTTGTTGTTATCTATGTCCTTTATACGTGGCATGTTGTTCCCAATTTGATCACAAAAAAATAAAAAAAAACACATCAAACGACATCACTGTAGCATCAATTAATATGTGACGGCAAAATTTTTCTAATTGAGGATGAGAGAAAGAAACCCCAAAACTCTCAGAACTTACCATTAACTCTAGTTGTAATACAAGGGTCAATTAATTCTGTTGTGCTATGAGTACGTTTTGTTATCAATTTCGTTAAGTGTTGGATCACTTCTGGATACAAAAAATAATATAACAGTGCCTTTGAGCAAGGAAGAATTCACCCAAAAGAGAAGAACTCAAACCTATTGGGGGGGGGGGGGGGGGGGGGGGGGGGGGGGCGGGGGGGCGGACATGTGACATTCATGTTAAGAATTTGACCAGAACTCATTTTCTCGGCTCTTACCTAGGACAATAACACCTGCAAGTTCTAGAAGAATGTATAGGTAATTAAAACTTAAAGAGACAAGAAAAACAATTATTTTGCAAACAATAAGAACGGATATTTAATTAAATTTTATTACAAACTTCTATTACTGAAAGTGTTTGTTTATACTTAGTTTAAGTATTGTCTTTCTACCATAGTTGTTAAAATCTTGATTTATCGCATTTTATGTTTTTATGATTTTTTTCATCAAAACAATAATATTTCAAACATTTACATTTTTATGATTTTTTATAAATTTTTTATAATACAATTTTATATTTTATAATTTTTTAACCCCTTTGAATTTTACTTAAAATTTCAATTTTAACAGCTTTGTACGAAAGCCAAAGTTAGAAATATCCGACCAAAATATCACGGACGCTCACATCCCTCACCACCATCCCCACGAGCCTTATTATGTTTAGGGCGTGCATGACAAGTTTCTCGGAATCAATTCTTTTTAATTTCTGTTTCCGGGAACAGAAATGGATAGAAAACTCGTTTGGTAAAACCGGTTTATTTTTTTGTTCCCGGGATGAACCGGTTTAATTTTTGTGCTGGGGAACAGAAAAAAAATCAAAAAATTTCAGCTTTTTTGTTTCCGGACACAAAATGAGAAACACTTATTTCTCTCAATCACTCTCCACCGCTATCATCATCACCACCACATCATCCCGACACGATCACTGCCACCATCGTCTTTGACGCCATTGTACTACTAATGTCGTCGTCACAACCACAACCACCACCACCACGATGCCACCGCCACCGCCACCACCTCCACCATGCCACCGTCATCATCACCATTACCACCGCCACCACCACCATCGCAATCATTACTGTCACCACCACCACCATGCTACCGTCATCACCACCATTACCACCACCACCACCACCACCATCGCAACCATTGTTGTCACCACCACCACCATGCCGCCACCACAACCACCATCACCACCACTACCACCACCACTTCCACTACCGTCACCAACCACCACTACCATGTCATCGTCATCACCACCATTACCACCGCCACCATTACCACTATCATTGCCGCAGTCACTGTCGTCACTACCACCGCCACAACCATAACCACCACTACCACCATTGTCGACACCATTATCACCGCCACGCTGCCACCATGTCATCACCACTGCCACCACGCCACCGTCTCCAACCACCACCATCATCACCACCACCATCGTCGCAGCCACTGTTGTCATTATCACCACTGTCTCTACCACCATCGCCACCATTACCACCACCATGCTGTCGCCACCGCCACCACCGCCATATGGAAAGGAAAGTGATGATCCGAAAAAAATTATGCTCAATAGGAATTATTTTTATTATATTATTTGTTGTGTTATCAAACGCAATTCTCATTCTCAAAATAAAAATAGAACATGTTATCAAACACATTTTTTCTCAAAAACTGTTCCAAGGAACAGAAATAGAAAAGAATTGTTTCTTTTCAGAAATAGTGCCAAGAAACAGAATGATTGTCATGCACATCCTTATAGTTCACGCGTTTCTGAATGTGGCAGAGTATTTTCCTTTCTTAGAACTAATACTTGGCAAAATTTGGATTATTCAATAGTCTATTTTGTATTAATAAATTATTCAATAGTGATAATAATTAATATCTTTATTGACTAAGGATGGGCGGAGTAAATTTAAAAGTATATTTTAATTATTTATGTGATGGTTTTGATTTTTTATTTTTTATGTTAATATTTTTTCTCTCAATTTTATCATTATTAAATAGAAAAAATATGTGTCATTTTAAAGGATGTAAAGTTGTATCATTTTAAATTAGAGAAAGAGATAAATTATGAAAGAGAAAGAGAGTGGATAAAAAAAAAAGTAAAGGTGTGGGTCTCACCTCTTTGTGAAAGTAAAATGACACAAGTTATGTCATTTAAAAAGACAAACATTTTTCCCTTATTAAATAAGGACAAGTGAAAAGTTTCATCACAAAGTGGCAATATGGATTTAACTCGATGGGTCAATCCGCCAACCTGCCAAAACGGAGCAGATTGAGTTATATATCTCAACCCACCAACCCGTCTCAACCCGTCTCGTCCGGTTGTAGGTCAAAACGGGTTGGCGGTAGGTCAGGGCGGGTTGGCCCGCCGGGTCCTTTTTTTTTTACTATTTGATAGTATTTTATTTGTCTTTAAGCTTTTGTAATATTCAAATTTTTTTATCTTAGAACTCCTAGAAAAAAAATCTTTATTTAGTTACAAATGTTATCTATATATGGAGACAAAAATAAATTCCTAAAGAATGTTTGACTGAATATTAACATATATTTAGATTTGAGATTGAAAAAAAATTAAGGGAGATGTGAAATGAAAATAACTAATATTATAAAATTAACAAAATATAATTTATTTTTAATTTTTATTATTTTTTATTTTTTAGGCTGATTAACCCGCCAACCCTCCATAAAACAGGGCGGATTGGGATTTTCAACTCACGATCAAGAGGCGGGGCGGGGCGGTCCAACCCATTTTTGACAGATTGACAGCGAGTCGGGGCAGGTCGACCCGTTTTGCCACCCTTATTTCATCAGTAACTTATGCTTTAGATATATCTGTTGGTATATGGATGTCGTAGAGACAATCTTTTAATTAGATTAGGACATATGTGGACCTTTGTATTGTTGCAAATAAATAAAAGCACTATTTATCCTGTTTCATATTTTGTCTCAATATTACTGTTAATATTTTATATGAGTAACTGGATAAACTCTTTGGAATAAAATAGGTATCTCTTGAGTATCTGTGATGAGATCACGATCATGAGGATTCAAGGATACTGGATATTTATCCCTAATTTTATGTTCCTAGTCTAGAGACACCGAGAATGGAGATCAGTGATCTCGGGTAAGACTAGCACGACTTATCTACTTGTATTCGGATGCAAGGTAAAGACCTCATGAGCTACAGATATGGAGATGTCTTAGCTAAAGTCGTGGGTGGATCTATAAGGGTATAACTCGCACTGAACAGACCTACAAAAGAGACTCTATGAGGAAATCTCACAGAGAGTATCATTAGAGTAGTCTCTTTATATCTGGGTATGTCTTTCCTTAGACCAGAAGTTATTACCTAGACTGTGTTCTAGAAGGCATGCTTTGACTGTATACCTCGTCTGCCTGAAACATGGAGACTCATAGGTATACTGTTGGGCTTGTCCTGAAAGAGCATAGGGCTAGGGTGATAAGCTGAAGGAATTCGTGAAATCTCTGTGAGAGATTAGGTTATCAGTAAACCGGAGAAATCGGGATGACATTTACAGGGACTCGGGAATCTATGCATAGTAAAAGAGATCATGAGATGATCTGCCTTTAGAGTCAGTAAATTGAAGATTCCCTATTTCGAATAAAGCTTACCCTAAACCGCAAGGGTTGATACGCTTCCTTACCCTAGGTTTTATGGGAAGGTAACCGAGACAAAAAGAAATACATACGGCAACCAAATATGTGTAATAGAATGATCAAGTCATTAATCTAACTAGCTCTGGGGCAACAAAGCATTGCTAGTTCTCTGTGTTGTCATTAAATGGGTTGTGGGCTTGTTGGGCCCGAACCCGTTTATATCAGTGGCTATGTTGGACCTAATGGGTCACACACTAACACCTTAATGTCATGATGATATAACATTAAAGGTATTGGGCCTAATAATAGTTGTTAGCCCAAGATGAAGTTTGGAAGCTCACCTAAGAGGGAGCGGGCTCATGGTATTGTTAATAGGCTTGGATAGTCCAAGACATTACTAATTAATTTAATTAGTTAAATTAATTATCAAATATTTAAATTTTGAATTTTGAATTTGAAATTTGAATTTTGAATTTGAAATTTGAATTTTGAATTTTGAATTTGAATTTTGAAATTTGAATTTGAAATTTGAATTTTGAAATTTGAATTTTGAATTTGAATTTTGAAATTTGAATTTTGAATTTGAAATTTGAATTTGAATTTAAATGTTTGAACGTTTGAATTCAAATTTGAATTGGTTATGAAAATTTATTTCATAACAAAAGAATAAGATGAGATCTTGTTGGAACAAATCCCTTGTATCAAGAGAAGATCTATGGAGATCTCCAAGGGCTGATTTGGGGCGCCATTTTGGTGGGAGATGATTGTCATCTTGTCAAACCAACAAGCTCCAATCAGATTTGGTTTTTGAGAGAATCAGTGAGCTAGTTGGTTCAAACTTGAATGCAACATCTCAAATGTATCTGGACCCTTTTTGGGCTGAATAGGGGCGCATGAATTGGTGGTCATATGATGACCATTGGTTCAAAATTTTGACTAGATAAAGACCTAGTCTTATGAGGATTCAAAGGGGAGGTTGTTGGGAATTTTGAATTGCAACAACTCCACCTTTGTCTCACTCACTTGTGCGCCACTTTCATTATAAGTAAAGTAAAAATTCTGATTTGATACATTAATTCTCTCCCTCTCTTATGCGCCTAGTTGGTGAGTTCCTCCTTAAGGTTTTTCAAAAGAACCTAGCCAATTCTTCTATATACTATTTCCACTCTTGTGAAGTTTTCATGCTGGAGACATCATTCTTCTAAACACATATATCTAGCCTCCTCCTTCACCTATTGAGCGCATAGCAAGCCTCTCTATGGTGGTCAATTGGTGGCTTTCAAGAAAGCGTTCTTGCATCTTGACGTGGGTGGTGTGGATCAACGTTAGAGGGTTTGAACCCTTCAAACCTAACATTGATCGTCTTGGAGTTTTGAACTCACAAACAAAGGTATCACATGCCATAAAGCATGATTCTTGATTGCATGTGTAATTCCGCATATGAAAAATTTTGTTTTTCCCTCTCACATGCCGCCTTCAAGGCCATTTTACTTTCAATATCTACGACTGAAAAACTAATTATAAGAATTTTGTGTTTAAGCAGCAAGTTAAGAACGAAGAAAGAAGAGAGATAACAAATAGTGGTAGCTTTAGCAAGGGAGCTGAATAAGTAGAAAGGAAAGGGTTTTTACTTGATTTTCATCTTTGGAAAATATTTAAATATCTTTATCCCTAACTCATTTTCCTTTCCGGATTAGTCTCATAATCGGCTCAAAAAGTTAAAAATTTATGGGGATACTAGAGGAGCCAACTCGCATCAATAGAGGTAATTAGGGTTTGGTTAATTAAAAAAAAAAAGGGATTGAAAAGAAATTCTCTTTGCAAAAATTGATAAGTATGCACGTTAAATTCACATTTTTGTGAATGCAAAAAATAATACTTCCGGATTTACTTGTATCCGGAACAAATTTTTCTTATGTAATCGACAATCTATATCTAGTGTTCAAGAGTTCAAGACAAATCATGTACTCATATACTTATGAATTGCCTATTAAAACAGTTATGAACTTCTGATAGGATGTATCTAGTTTGAACTGTACATAAGATGCAGTTTTTTATGACTAAGATTAAAAGAGGCAAATATCCCAAACACATTGAATAGAAGTAAATATTTCTTCCTTTTTCTAAATGTCTGTTTATATTTATTGAAATATTTTTTCTTCCTTTTTTCTTTTTTTTCTTTCTTTGAAGATAGTTCAATTATTAGAATTATAAGACATAAGAATATATAACTTCAACTCTTCCTAATACATTCAGTCAGTTTTCCTATCATCTTTACAAAAATAAATAAATAAATAAATAATAATAATAAAAGACAAGAATATTATTAAATAAAGAGTAAATACTCATTTTAGTCCCTGACAATATTCACGAAGCCCTTTTCAGTCCCTAGAAATAAAAAAGGACAAATTGGTCCCTGAAATAACAAAAAAGAGGCCAAGTTCATCCTTTCGTTAACTCCCACCTAACGGCCCAACTAACGGTGCACAGTTGGCACGTTAGATTGCTGACGCGACTTGGATGTGGGACACCGTGGAAGACGAGACGACGACGTTTTGGTCCTTGTCAAAACCACGAGGGCCATTTTGGTCCCTGTCAAAATACACGAGGACGTTTTTAGTCCCTGACAAAAAGCACGGGGCCCTTATTGGTCCCTAACCAGAGAAAAATAGGCACATGACTTCATTGCTTTTCTACGCAGTCCAATTTTGCAAAACAGAAGTGCATTACATCAGAAACATGAGTGCAATCCATTTGTTCATCACAAAGTAATTAAACTAAATTTTATCACAAAGTAAAATACTCCTTCTTCGCATTTTATTTCAATGAAGTTTGTGTTTCTAACTGAAGTTTCGACCTTATTAACGATTACTCATTTCTTTTTAAATGCTAATTAAGCTTCCCACTTTGTTAAAAGGGATTCTTGGCTCTTGCAAGCAGCTTTTACGATCTCTAGAATAGTATGAACTGCTTTAATTCTCTTAGTCTGTATAAGACATAACGTTAAGCGATTTACGAACAATGTCTTCAGTAGTGTAGCATTACAATTATACTATTTATTTTTTCTATAAAAGATAATTGCATGATTGATATTTAAATACAGAGAAAAATCAGAGAAGAAGCCAGGTAAATGATTGTTGATAATTGCAATGCATGGCAGTTGACTGGACTGCAGCAGTTGGTAGTTCTCAGCCACATGAAGGCAACTTGAGAGGAAGCAGCCCACCTCCATCAAATCCACAATAGGCAAATGAGCTGTTGAGTAATGAAACAATGAATGCAGCAACCAGTGGCACACGAAGCAGATTATTGGCCTTCATGAGCACACCTGGTTTTAGGCCACCAAGGCCTGCCTCAAGAAAATGACCTGCTGTTGTATATGACCTGGAGTAGTGCATGAGCCAACTGAGAAGGGTTTATTATTATGTGACTGACTTTTTTTGAAAATTCTGGCCATTATGTATTTGGAGGCCTTATTATGTCAATATTTTTTTTGTAAATTCTGGCTATATTGTATTAGAGGTCTTTCTTTTAATTCCTGACAGTTGGCTTTATTTTGTAATGCACTACTGTACATCCATGTCTTCAAATATAATGATATTCAAATCATGTTCCAGCTATTATGTTTCACAGGGTTGATGAATGTTTAAGTTTACCATTTTTGATGTTTTTTAACTAATATACGTAGTTGTAGTTCTTGCACATCCATGTCTTCTGGTTTAACAAATTGGACTGCATACAAATTCAATTTAATGTCATGTTCCTGTTTTGCAAAATTGGATTGCACTCCTGTTTCTGATGTAATGCACTTTTGTTTTGCAAAATTGGACTGCATAGAAAAGCAATGAAGTCATGTGCCTATTTTTCTCTGGTTAGGGACCAATAAGGGCCCCGAGTTTTTTGTCAAGGACTAAAAACGTCCTAGTGCATTTTGACAGAGACCAAAATGGCCCTCGTGGTTTTGACAGGGACCAAAACATCGTTGTCTCGTCTTCCACGGTGTCCCACATCCAAGCTGCGTCAGCAAACTAACGTGCCAACTGTGCACCGTTAGTTGGGCCGTTAGATAAGAGTTAACAGAAGAATGAACGTGGCCTCTTTTTTGTTATTTCAGGAACTAATTTGTCCTTTTTTTATTACTAGAGACTAAAAAAAATTTCGTGAATATTGCGAGGGACTAAAAAATATATTTACTTTTAAATAAAATAATCATCCATTCAAATTTCAATAATGTCAATCAGCCTACCCTATTATTGTAACATT
The DNA here is from genome assembly GCF_033153095.1 of Gastrolobium bilobum. Lineage (NCBI taxonomy): Eukaryota > Viridiplantae > Streptophyta > Magnoliopsida > Fabales > Fabaceae > Gastrolobium > Gastrolobium bilobum. The sequence continues at coordinate 137,691 of NW_026896274.1, read as the reverse complement.
TTTCAAATCTTTACCTCTCCATTTCTCTGCTTTACCCTTTCCTAGTTCAATGAAAACTCACGATGTTTTCTGACATAACAGCGTGACACAACGTTAATTATTACTATCTTGATCACATCATACGATCACAATTAAAAGCCTTAAATAAAATCACATTCTTATTCTTATTTTTAAAAATTAAAAAATTAAAAAAAAAATTGGCATGCTGACGACTTGGTTTGGTCGTTTGTTTTGCTCATAGGTTCGTTCCGGAGAGTGTCTGTGTTGGAGAGAGAGAGAGAGGTTATTATTCCCTTTTGTTTTTCTTTGGTTGAGATCTGAAAGAAACCAAAATATAAGAAGAAAACAAAAATGAGGTTGGAAAGGTGAACGAAGTGTTTGCGTGATGGAGCTTATTACCCTTTAGGAATAGAGATGATTCCAATTTTGACTTGGATTTCTGCCTCTGAAATGAAAACTCAATCTCTAATGGTTCACCTTTCCTTTCGATTGAGTAAACCAGAAGAAAACCAACTTGGAAACATTCAGAAACACGTTTGAGAGGAGCAAGATTCAACAAGGGTCACCCTTTATCCATTTCTCAACACTGCTTTCTGTTCACTTCACTTCTTCTGAACCATCTTCTTCTTCTTCTCAACGTGTTAATGGTGCATGTGCACAGGAGGAACGTGAATCTCTCTGGTTTCTAAAGGAGGGTGTTTCAAAGTTTGTCTCTTTCTTAGTTGGGGTGTGAAGATTCATACGGTGGAAGCAAGCAATGAAGGAAGTTGAGAAGAGCTTGGATCCTCAACTATGGCACGCGTGTGCAGGGAGCATGGTTCAGATGCCTCAGGTGAACTCGAAAGTGTTCTACTTTCCACAAGGGCACGCGGAGCATGCTCACACAAACGTTGATCTGAGGATTCCGCCATTGATCCTTTGCAGGGTTGCGGCGGTGAAATTCATGGCGGACCCAGAAACCGATGAAGTGTTCGCGAGGTTAAGGCTTGTTCCTCTGAGTAATTCAGAGCTTGGTTACGATGAAGATGTTGGTGATGCGTTGGAGAGTTCAGAAAAGCCTGCATCTTTTGCAAAGACTTTGACCCAATCGGATGCTAACAATGGTGGGGGGTTCTCGGTTCCTAGGTACTGCGCCGAGACCATCTTTCCGCGGCTGGATTACTCGGCGGAGCCGCCGGTTCAGACGGTGGTTGCCAAGGACGTTCACGGCGAGCTTTGGAAGTTCAGGCATATATACAGAGGCACGCCACGTCGGCACTTGCTGACCACCGGGTGGAGCACTTTCGTGAACCAGAAGAAGCTGGTTGCTGGGGATTCTGTGGTGTTTCTGAGGGCTGAGAATGGTGACCTATGTGTTGGGATTCGACGAGCAAAGAAGGGAATTGGAGGTGGTGGTGGTGGTTCTGACGCCTCATGTGGGTGGAGCTCAGCTTCAGGTTCAGGCCCTGGGAATTGTGGTATTGGACCTTATGGGACAATCTCTTTTTTCTTGAGAGAGGAGAATAAGCTATTGCGGGATCGTTGTGTTGGTGTTGGTGTTGGTGGTGGTGTTAGTTTGAGTGGAAGAGCAAGAGTGAGGCCTGAAGCTGTTGTGGAAGCTGTGACACTTGCTGCTAGCAACCAACCATTTGAAGTTGTTTATTACCCAAGAGCCAGTACTCCTGAGTTTTGCATCAAGGCTTCAGCTGTGAGGGCTGCTATGAGAATTCAATGGTGCTCTGGGATGAGGTTCAAGATGGCCTTTGAAACCGAGGACTCTTCCAGGATAAGTTGGTTCATGGGAACTGTTGCTTCTGTTCAGGTTGTAGATCCTATCCGATGGCCTAATTCCCCCTGGAGGCTACTTCAGGTACTCTCTCACCCTCTCTCTCTCTCTCTATTATTAAGACTCTGCAAAACTGAACACTCTTGTTGATACATCTTGTTCCAAACATGTTTGTTGATGAGGTATAATGGAATCTCAATTCATATGTTTCTTTGGAGATTTATCTTTCCTTGCTTTGTCAATGCTCAGTTTTATGGTCTCTGAATAGTGTGGTTCTGTAATTATAAGTGCTTGAACTGAGTTGCTAACACATGAACCTTGTGGTTATGAGGACGTTCATTAGGGAGATTTTTTTGTTTGAGTATCATTGATTACATTCACATCATAGTTCAAATCAACTCAGTTTTGTAGGAAATTTTATCTTGCAATCTTGATTGTTTTTATTATCCCTACAGGTTACTTGGGATGAGCCGGATTTACTACAAAATGTGAAGCGTGTTAGCCCATGGTTGGTTGAATTGGTATCAAACATGCCAGTCACCCATTTAACATCCTTCTCTCCACCAAGGAAGAAGCTGCGGTTTCCGCAATACCCAGATTTCCCCCTTGATGTTCAATTTCCATTACCAACATTTTCAGGCAACCAGCTTGGGCCTTACAACCCCTTGTGTGGTTTATCTGATAATGCTCCTGCAGGCATACAGGGAGCCAGGCATGCTCAAATTGGAATATCTCTATCAGATCTCCACTTTAACAATAAACTTCAGTTGGGGTTGCTTCCAACCAATATCCAGCAGCTTGATGTGCATAGTGGGATTTCGGATGGTCACAACACGACCAACCACGATAAGAGCAAAGAAAGTTTATCGTGCTTGCTGACCATGGGAAAATCTAATAATAGTTTGGAGAAATCTGATGATGTAAAGAAACACCAGTTTTTGCTTTTTGGACAACCAATACTCACTGAGCAACAAATTTCTAGAGGCTGTTCTAGAGATGTGTTGTCTCATAACTATACCGGAAAAAACTCACTAGATGAGAATAAAGTCAAAGAAAAGTGCTTTTTTGGTGACTCACCAGAAAAAGCTTCTTCTGCTGAGTTTTCTTGGCAACTTGGCTTGGATACTGGTCATTGCAAGGTTTTCTTGGAGTCAGAAGATGTAGGGCGTACCTTAGACCTATCAAATCTTGATTCTTATGAAGAGTTGTATAGGAGACTTGCCAACATGTTTGGCATAGAAAGATCTGAGATTTTGAATCATGTTCTCTACCGTGATGCAACAGGTGCTGTTAAGCAAACTGGAGAAGAACCCTTCAGGTAAGGTTTTTGTTTTTTCTTCCTTTTCCATCTTGGTGCCATTTTTATCATTTTATTTTCAATTAGGTCCTTAAATCTGGCATATTCATATTTTCTAAACGAGTCCTATATTTACTGAGTTTTTGTTTCTCTGTGATCTCATTGCAGTGAATTCATGAAGACAGCAAAAAGATTGACAATTCTGACAGATTCAGGCAGCAAAAATATTAGAAGGTAAGATAGAAAAATGAGCTGAGTCTTGTTACATATTTATCTTCATCTGTGTTAATGACCACATGTTGATATGTTTTCTTGGAAAAGGATCGCAAAGTTTAGATGACCAAGCAGAAGGGGGAAGTAAGAAATTTTTTGGTGAAATTATTAAGAAGGAAATACTAATAAAATATCTGACATAAAGTAAAAGTAGTCACATTTTTGCATAGAATCACAACATTTTGTTTCTTCATTATTGTGTGTAACCTTTCCTCCAAATCTGTTTTGCAGGGCCTGGATTACAGGAACTCGGAATGGTGAACATGGATTGGATGCATCAAATAAAACAGGTCCTCTGAGCATATTTGCTTAATATGGTGTAGCATCTGAGATATTATTGAGAACTGAGAAGTTGAAGGACAGTTTTAACTCTATTTAATTCTAGAAAGACTGAATCTTTTATCAAGATTAATTTGTACCCAAAAAAAAAAAAAACTTTTGTCAAGGTTGGCATTGTTGTGTTTTTTTTTTAAGTGTAGAAATATTGATACATGTGTGTCATGGTAAACTATTATTGTAACATCAACCTAGATTTGGACTCCATTTGGTGATTTGCATTTGTTCATTGTGCTTTCACCCTCTGCCTGCGTGTCTCCACGTCACTTGTTCTCTAAAAATTGACCAAAGGCATATTGTGTGTTTGGTGTGTGTGGATGCATCATCATTGATTTGTGATAATGTCTGCCATTTCATTAGTAATTAGCGAGACTGATAATGATAGGTCTCGTAATCTTTTTCCTCAATTTGTTTCCATAAAGTTACTATCCTTATTCAAGACTTTCTCGAAAATATGTTGTTACTTTGATAGCTATCGGGTCAACTTTTAACTCATAACCCAATTTTATTTTTATTTTTAAAAATAAAAATAAAATATAAACTTATTTTCATTTTCCCCTAATCAAATGCACAATGTCTTCTTTTAGCTATTTGGAAAACAAAAAACCCTCGCATGAGATCGTTGTATTTCTATTTTGGAGTAGTTAAATTTTATTCTTTTGATATTTTGGAACTTGATTATAAGAGTTGTTAAATTTTTTTGTGTTTTTAGACTTATATTTTATATAGTTACGTGACTTATATCTTTTAAATATAAAGTTGTTCAAATTGAATTTTGAGTAGTGACTTATATAATATATTTTTTACACACACACACACACACACACATATATATATATATATATATATATATATATATATATATATATATATTTTGTATATATTAATTGATAGAAATTTTATGTTTCTTGTCATTTCTACTATTTACGTTCTTACCTTTTCATTTAGTTTCTACTTAAAAACTCCATTTTAACAATATTAGGTACCTAGGCTGTTAGCAAATGGATGAATCTGGATAAGATGAATTTAGTTATCACCGTTATGGGTGTTTACATGTCAGTTTAGTTCGGATTTAAAAGAAGAAAAAAAATAAAAAATTGATTTCGTTTGGATTAAATTAGTTTGATTTTGTAATTTTTTTCCCCACCTAAATTAAGTTGGTTTTGATCGATTGGGTCATCGGTCTTTAATTTTATTAAAAAGGTAATTTGTCAAATAACTAAATTTGATAAATAAATGAATAAAAGTAACTTTGATCTTGAAATTTCAATCTTTCATCGGTGCAATAGCCACGTCATTAATTTTAATCACTCGGAGTAGATTTAAGAGAGTTTTAATAATAATAATAATAATATAATACGATCGAGCCAGTTTCCAGGAGAGAAAAAAAAAAGATTTTCTCAGCTATTGTGAAAACAAAAAAGGAAATCAGAGATGAAAGAGAGAAAGTTCTTTTACCTGAGGCGCAACTTCATTTTGTTTTTTTTTTCATATAAATTTGGAAAAAAAATTGAGTTTAGTTTTTAAAATGATAATTTGTGCAAAATCTCGCATGTCTCATCCATGAATTGTAGCATGATTTTTATTTTTATTTTTATATTTTTGAACGAAATTATGGACACTAATAATGACTTATACATATAATTTTTCAAAATTACTGATATTAGCATGAGTTTTTTTTTAAAAAAAAACTAACAAATCGTGACTTATACATAGAAAAAGAAATCCCGCCGTGACTATTCTCTGGTGCAATGAATTGACAAACAAAGAAAAGCGTTGCATCAGGTGAAAGCAAGGTCACGGCTTCACAGGTGAAACAGTTAAAAATAAAATAAAATTAAAATAACAATTAGTTTAAAACTAAAGAAATATTATCTCATATTGATGGTACCTAATTTTAAGGTGGTGTTTGTTTGGGAGCTTTTCAACGGATATCTATTTTTCTCAAGTATGGTTTTTAGAAATACCATATTTGTTTCAACGTTTTTCACCAAAAACCCATATATCCAATTTGTCTGGATTTATGATAAATATAGATATCCGCACTGTTTAGAAACCCAATTTGAAGGTGGGATTTTTTGGAAAACCGGTTATCTGGCTTTTAATGCACTGTTGATTTCATAAAGTTACTTAATTTTCTCAGTAAAGTTTTTCCCCACCAAACAACTTTTTTTTACATTTTTCTACCTATCTCATTTTATCTATCTTTTCAATCATTTCTCTATCTATCTCATTTCTCTACTATTCCAAAAAATTTTCCGGGGTGTTTGATTTCAGGTCAGAGGTTGGGATCTAAAAAAGCCAGAAAATATGATATGGGTTTGAAGTGATTGTTGGCAATCTGTCGGGCAAACGGGGTCTGGTCTCCACTGTATTTTACAAATCCAAATGGCACCAATTAGTACACTGCGTCGCATTGGGTTTCTGAATTGAATTTTGTTTTGTGGGGACACCAGCCAAAATGATTAATTTTTAAAATAAATTACTCAAATATCATATTTTTAAAAAAAATATATATTAAAATGTCACGTTGTTAGATTTGTTATTGAAAAAAATGTTTGTTTTAAAAGGATATAATTTTGTATCATTTTAAATAAAATGATATTGTTTTGTTGCATAATTGGTGATTTTTTATATTCTCTCCTCTACTTTCTCTCTTTTCCTAATTTTATCGAAGAGAGAGAACATAAAAAATTATTAATTATGCAATAAAATAATATCATTTCATCTAAAATGACACAAAATTATATATTTTAAAATGATAAATATTGTTATCAAAAAAAAAATGATAAATATTTTTCCTTTCATTATTAGTCTCAATATACTTTCTTTGTCACATGTTATCTGGATAAGGATCTGTTGTCAGAAACAACACATCCATGATCTGCTGCTGTTTTTTACAACAAATTTTTATTCAGGCTACACGTAACAAAATAATCAAATTGTATGAAAAGACACTATTAATTTTCCACATGTCTCCTAGACAGGGATCTACAATAAATAATAATAGATCCTAAACTTATTATTTCTGACAATAAATTCTTGTCCAGACAACATGTGACAAATTGGATCCTTTGAGACGAACAACAAATCTTAAAACATGACATTTTTACAAAAAATTTCTAAAATATAACATTTGAATAATTTATTTCCCAAAATACATTATTTTTATCTTTGTCCCTTCTCATTAAACAGATAGATATATATGACGTTATGATAGGATTAACTATCTAGACAAAAGTCACTGAAGAAAAATGTAGTGAATTTGATATTATCAATGGCAGATTCGAGGTTGCCGGCAACTCCAGGAGGTTTTAGCAAGAGAGAAGAAGAAGTTTGTTACAACAAATTTGGCTAAACCCCTCCTTGTGGTCCCTACCATACTATATAGCAACAGAATATCAATTCAAAGGAATTTATACGATTGGGACTAACAACATCCTAAGCCCTTTTATTATAAACCAAGAAATGCTGACTATTATCTAATGGGCCATTCCTCAGCCCAATAACCCTTGTCATCTGATTATTGCTCAACCACTTGTCAACATCACAAAGTCCTTAAGCCACTGAGGTGTCTTCTTCTCCCTCTTCTCCTTCCATTGTAAGCCACGTTCGCCCTTATCCCCTTCAAGCTGTCTTCCTTGGTTCGGCTGATCCTCCATAACTATGAGCTCTGTGGATGGGTGCTTATCATTTTCCTCCTCCCTTGAAGACGTGATCTTGTCCTCAAGATCGAAACTTGGAAAGACTTGGTCGAACTCTGAGTATGTAACCCACGTTGCGTCCTCCAACGGTAAACCTTCCCACTGCACTAAAAGTTGTAAAATTTCCTTTTTTCCATGTTGCAATACACAGGTTCGAAGTACAGCCATCGATTTAGTGACCGGATGATTTTCCCAGCTTGCATGTGGTAGAGGAGCCGAGTGAAATGCTGGATTTTGACGATATTGCTTAAGGAGTGACATATGAAACACCTGGTGAATCCTTGACTCCCTAGGAAGATCCAATCGGTATGCTACCGGACCCACACGCTCAGTGATGGAAAAAGGGCCATAGAAGCGGCGCTGGAGTTTGGAAAAAGTGTGGTTGCGACGGAACGTTGTTGGTATGGCTGAAGCTTTACCAGTACTTGGGTGCCCACCTCAAATTGTACATCCCTTCTTCTCTTGTCTGTTTGGACCTTCATCCTTTGTCTGGTTCTGTGCAGGGTCTCTCTAAGCTGCCTTATCATGGCATCCCGACGAGTCAACAACACATCAATAGCTTCAATATGGGATGTCGTACCTTCATACGATGGAATGCTAGGATGAGCTCTTCCGTATACAATATGGAAATGAGAAGTCCCAATCGAGGAGTGGTATGCTGAATTGTAAGAAAATTCCGCCCACGGTATGTAATGCATCCACTGTTTTGGGGATTCCATGGTGTAGCAACGCAAATATTGTTCTAGGCCCCCTGTTTGTAACTTATGTCTGTTCGTCTGTTTCAGGATGGTTAGCGGTGCTGTAGCAGAGTTTTATGCCACTCAAACACGCCAGTTCAGCCCAAAATTTGCTAACAAAAATGTTGTCCCTGTCTGATACAATCGAGCGAGGAATTCCATGCAAGCGACAAATGTTCTCCACAATTACTGAGGCAACCTTCATAGCCGTGAAGTTTGGAGGCAGAGCGATGAAATGGGCGTATTTGGAGAGGCGATCCACCACCACCAAGATGGTTGTTTTCCCTTCTGAGTTGGGAAATCCGATGATAAAATCCATGGATAAATCTTCCCAGATAGCAAGAGGTATTGACAGGGGTTGAAGTAGCCCCGCAGGTGATTGTGGTTGATACTTTGTCGCTTGACAAATTGGACAGGTCCTCACAAACTCTTGGACATCTCTTTTCAGGTTGGGCCAGTAACATATAGGAAGCACTCTCTGCAACGTTTTCTTCACTCCTCTGTGGCCTCCAATTAATGATGAGTGGAACTCGTGTAAAATAACAGTGTGGAGCTCCGAATTAGAAGCTATGGTGATCCTCCCCTTGAAGAGGATAAACCCGTCTCGTAAGCTGTAATGTTCATACCTTTCCATTCCTTTTTCAATCTTCTCTTTCAACTCAATCAATTCTGCCATATTTTGAACCTCTGTTTTAATTTTCTCAATCAGGTTGTGCGTTACCATGGTGAGTACCATTGTGCAAGCATCCTTGGTATTCTCTGATGGCTCATTCTCTGATTTTCGAGATAGAGCATCGGCTACTTTGTTCACAGCTCCAGGGTAGTATTCTATGGTGTAGTCAAACCCAAGTAATTTGACTAAAAAGCATTGTTGTTCAGGGGTTTGGATAACCTGCCCCATCATATCCCTGAGACTCTTCTAATCAGTTTTAATAGTGAAAGGTCCCCCTAGTAGATACTGTCTCCACTTAGCAACCCCTTCGGTGATCGCGAACATCTCCCTCACGTAGGTAGAGGCCTGTTGCATCTTCGGATTGAGCTTCTTGCTGAAATAGGCTATAGTTCGGTTATCCTGACTTAACACTGCTCCTACTCCAATTCCTGAAGCATCTATAGTCAACACAAATCTTTTAGTGAAATCTGGTAGTGCTAAAATAGGTGGATTAGACAGTGCTATCTTTAGCTCTAACATAGGTTGTTTAGCTTTATCATTCCAGATAAAGGCATCCTTGTGCAGCAAAGCAGTTAAGGGGGCTGCAATTTGAGAAAATCTGCGAACAAACTTGCGGTAATACCCTGCCAATCCAAGAAACCCACGTAGCTGTTTCAAATTGGAAGGTTTATTCCAATCCTGTATTGCCTGAATTTTACTCACATCAGGTCTTGCCCCCTTTGCATCTACTATGTGGCCTAAGTACTCTACCTCCCCTTGGCCAAACGCACACTTTGATCTTTTGGCATACAATTGATTCTGTCTAAGATACTCCATAACCTTCCGTAGGTGATCCACATGTTCTAATAATGACTTACTATATACCAGTATGTCATCAAAGAACACTATGACAAATTTGCGCAGGAACTCCTTCAGAATTGAGTTTATAATACCTTGAAAGGTTGCTGGGGCATTGGTGAGCCCAAAGAGCATCACTACAAACTCATAGTGCCCTTGGTGAGTCCTAAAGGCTGTTTTATAGACATCCTCAGGAGCCATTCTGATTTGATGGTACCCTGAGCGTAAATCCATCTTGAAAAAAATAACTGATCCAGTTAATTCGTCTAACATCTCATCTACTGTAGGAATTGGAAACCGGTTTGGTATGGTGACTTGGTTTAGAGCTCTATAATCTACACAGACCCTCCAAGTCCCATCTTTCTTCTTGACCAACAGAGCTGGTGATGAGAAAGGGCTCAAGCTAGGCCTAATGACACCAGTATCTAGCATTTCCTTCACCATCTTTTCAATTTCAGACTTTTGAAAGTATGGATATATGTATGGTCTAACTTTTACTGCTTTGGTTTCAGGTTCAAGGTGAATTCGATGGTCCTCTAATCGTCTGGGTGGTAGCTGAATGGGAGTTGCAAAAGATGTCCTCATATTCCTGTAACACGGGTTGTATCAATGAATGACAACCTTCCTCCTTAAGTGGTTCCTTTGAATAATGGTGATCAATAGTTTGCATTTGGAAATAGGTAGCTACAACATCAGAATTGGTGAGTCTCTGAAGCCGATGTAGTTATATGGGTTCTACTTGCATCTGGCTCTCCCCTTGCAGCTCAACCATCTTCCTTTCCCTTTCAAACTTCAATATCAGTTGTTTGTAATTAGTAGTAACATCCCCAAACTCAGATAACCATTTCCCTCCTAGTACCACCTCGGCCCCTTGGATAGGAAGGACAAATAGATCCGTAAGGAACTTGTTCCATGTAAGTCCAGCCCTACCCTCTGACAAACTCCCTTACACCCCAAATTGACCCCATTTCCTACTAATACCTTGAACTGATTAATGGGTTTCACCTCCAACCCGAGAAACTTAACCACCCTTTCTTGCACAAAATTATGAGTGGACCCTCCATCCACCAGCACTTGAACTAGTTTCTTGTTGATGAACCCTTTCAACCGCAGTGTGCTAGAAGAGTATTGTCCATCCATAGCATGCAAGCTAACACCAGGTATTTCCTCCTCACCTCCAATCTTCTCATTTGTTACTTCGAATTCTTCATACTTCTCCTCCTCTTCACCTTCTTGAATTAGCATTAAAAACATCTTTCCTTTACATACATGATTCTTATTAAATTTTTTATCACAATAATAACAAAGGCCTTTCTCTCTTTTCTCCATCATTTCTGCAGCTAACAAGCGCTTAATTGATACGATTTCTTTTGAGGTTCCAGCATTGCTGACCACCCCTTTGGTTGGAGTTGGTAATAAGCCTGGCTGTTGTCTAACCGTATGGTTGTTGGTAAAATTCTTTTGGTATCCCAATCGTGCAGGGGCTCTATCATTCAATCTATCCTCCACCACCTTAGCCAATTCAATGACATTCTGCAATGACTCAGGGAGGTGCATTCGAACCTCTTTCCGGATTTCAGATCTGAGCCCATTCCCGAAGTAACTTTGCAAGGTAATGTCATCAATCCCTATGATTTGGTTGGACAATTGTTCAAACTCTTTCTGATAATCTGCTACTCTTGTATTCTGTGCCAACCTTCCCAATTCTCCCCTGAGATCTCTATATTTGGAAGGACCAAACCGTGAGCGTAATGCTACTACAAATGCATCCCAAGTTGTCAATCGCTGGCTTCTTTCCATCCAATGAAACCAGTCTTCAGCCGCTCCATCCATTTGGAAGGACGTCAGTGTAAGCTTGTCCCCATCGTTTAAGTTGTGAAACCCATAGAATTGTTGAATCTTGTGGATCCACGGTTCCGGGTTTCCTCCTGCAAATCTAGGCACTGAGAACTTCACTGATTTGTACGCATTGTTTCCAAAAAAGGTGTTCAATCCAGATTCACTGTTACTTCCCACTTTAACTTCTGATTTATTTTTTGATTCTGATCCAACTTGGCTTCCATTAATGTCAATTTCAGGTTCATACTCTGGAGTAGTTCTCCAAAGGCACCAAACTGCTCTTCGTGACGTGCAATCTTGGCAATACATTCTTCCATCATATTAGTCTTCACTGTGTAGTGAGTTCCTTCCGCCATTCCTTGAGGAAGTTTCTCTCAATGAAAAGAGCACCAAATGATAGGATTAATTATCTGAACAAAAGTCATTGAAGAAAAACGCAGTGAATTTGATATTATCAACGGCAGATTCGAGGTTGCCGGCAATCCATGAGGTTTTAGCAAGAGAGAAGAAGAAGTTTGTTATAACAAATTTGGCTAAACCCTTCCTTGGGGTCCCTACCATACTATATAGCAACAGAATACCAATTCAAAGGAAATTATACGATTGGGCCTAACAACATCCTAAGCCCTTTTATTATAAACCAAGAAATGCTGACTATTATCTAATGGGGCATTTCTCAGCCCAATAACCCTTGTCATCTGATTATTGCTCAGCCACTTGTCAACATCACAAAGTCCTTAAGCCATTGAGGTGTCTTCTTCTCTCTCTTCTCCTTCCATCGTAAGCCACGTCCGCCCTTATCCCCTTCAGGCTGTCTTCCTTGGTTCGCCTGATCCTCCATAACTATGGGCTATGTGGGTGGGTGCCTATCACGTTAGATCTTGTAAACTAAGGACAGACAATGAACCTAATCTCAACCAAAACTACCTTAATATCAGTATTTTATTGAGTCCTAAGTCATAACTCATAACCACACGTGGGAGTGGGACCAAACCGATATTTCAATATTTCCAAAGATATAAGGATTGATTGAGGAGGATTAGAATACCACGATACCAATTTTGACAGTTTCAGTTTCACGTGAAGTAACAGCTGTGTCGCCGTTTTGATGGCCGTGCCTTTTACCCTTTTTCATGGTTTTACGGGATTTGATTCTACTTTCTTCTTTCAAACCCTCAAACTCCAAATTCATGTGATTTTCAACCAAAAATTACATTACAGATTAAGGCCATTTGCCAAAAAAACCAATACGCACGCCCTTCATTGAAGAAAATTATGGATAAAAGTTAACTACACAATATACAAGTCAAATGGTCAAAAGGTCAGACATTTGAATTTTTTGTCAAAATAAGAAGATTATGGGGCATGCCAATACACAAATTGCATAGACAAAGAAAAACGTTTAATTCCCACAAATAATAAGGATTTTGTGTCTTTTAATTAGAGGTCTTGAATTTGAGTCTTCTGAATGAAAAAAAATGGCATTGAAAGAGTTATTCCCGCTTTAGAATTTGATACTTAAACCGGACTAATCCAAATGATGAAACCGATTAATAGAAATACTAAAAAAAAAAAAAAACGTTCTGAGAAGTTGAATTCCTTTTCTTTTCGGTTTCAAAGCCGTGGTCTTTGGACTTTGTTTACTTTGCATGAGATGGAGAGGCATCCTCCTTATTCATTATTAATTATCTTATGTCTCACTGTTTTATTTGCGTTGCGTTGTGTCACTTGGCTCTATTCTAGGCACTAATTAATTCCCATTTCTTAGAAACATTTATGGATTGATACTGGATATGGTTTTTGCAAGTAGGGGTGTTAATAGGTCGAGTCGAGTCGAGCTTTGGTCTTAAAAAGCTAAGCATGTGTTTAAATGTGTCAGTCTGACCAAGCCTATTACCTGTGATGAATATAATTACCGGCAGGTGGCCTGACTTATTTACAAAAAATAAAAGTCTAATTTAGTCCGTTGGTCTGTTTAAAAAAAACAATTTTTTTTTATCCAATCAGAATATATAATCAACAGCACTAGTAATTTCATAAGTATTCATAAATTCAATGTACATCTAAATAGCATAATATAGAATAAAATCATTCAAAAAGTCTGTTTAATCAATAAAATGGGGTGAAATGGATTGAGAAGAGAGAGGGCTACTAAAAATAGTATAAAAAATATAAAATATAAAATAAAAATAAAAATTAATATACTAGGTCAGCCTGAGAGGCTCTAAGGCCGAGCTTTTGAATTGGAGCCTGAAACTTTTTTATTAAACGAGTTTTTATACAAGTTCAAGCCTGATTCTAATAACAAATTTTAGACATGTAAGCTCAGACCTTCACGAGCCGAGCCAAAGGCCCCTGGTTCGTTTACCACCCTTATTTATAAGTTTTCAAAAGGTAAGTGAGATATTGTTTTGGGTATTGTTGAGGACAATATTCCGCTTTAATGTTGCTTTATTTATTAAATTTAGAGTAAATACTCTTTTTGGTTCTCAGCAAATTTCACGATGCCCGCTTTAGTTACTAGCAAATAAAAAGGTCTATCATGGTCCCTAAGAAATTCAAAATGGACCTATTTAGTTGAAATCGTGGTCCCTCACAAATTCAAAAAAGACCTATATTAGTCCTTACAAGGACTAAAATGGGTCCATTCTGAATTTCTTAGGGACCACGATGGACCTTTTTATTTGCTAGGGACTAAAGCGGGCATCGTAAGATTTACTGAGGACCAAAAAGAGTATTTACTCTTAAATTTATTATCTAACTAATCAATCATATTATAATTCCTATTTTAATTAAAGTTCGGGGTAACATGAATATTAACCTAAAAATGAAGTTTTTTCATTAAGATTATTTTCTTTTGAAAAGTGGTTATTCAAATAATACTTTTAAAAAGATAGTTAACACCTGAAATCATATGTCAAATTAAAATACATATCCTTTATTTTTATTATTATTATCTATTGAGTCCTTTACTATATTCTGATGCAATATAGTTGGAACTATAAATTAGTTGGTAAAGTTAATTGTACACGCAGCGCACTTAGAAAATTTGCCAAGATATCAATGGCTTAATTTTTTTTTTTTTTTTGATAACAATGGCTTAATTTTTTATTTATGAATGAAATGATAAATTAATTAAATATATATATATATATATATATATATATATATATATATGTGTGTATGTACGTGTATATGTGTATGTATTAATACTTTTTGTTATATATTTAATATTTTTTTTACTTATATGAATTTATCTTTTTTATATTATTAATTTTTTCTAATTATAATACATAGAATTAAATAAAAACCATTAAATATAAGATTTCAACCAACTCATCAAGTTAAAGCAATTTATGAATTCAAGGAAAGGTTGGAGAAAGATTATTTTAGAAAGTGATTCAACTTCTATTATTATCTTGCTCATTAAGGCTGGTGATGTATTCTGTGAGTCTCACATTGTGACTCAGATATGAAAATGGCTCTCAAAGAACTCAATTGTTTGATTGACTCACACTTATAAAGAGGGAAATATTTGCTTGCTAATTTGTACATACTAATTTACTGATCTCCATCTGGAAAATTTAGAATAGGAGGATTTTACTTTATTTCAGTCTCATTTCATAAGATTAAATGGTTTTACTTTTCTGATTTTAGCTTTGTGCATATAGCTAAATTCTCTCTCACATAGTTTCTTTTCTTGTTTGCTTGGAGTTTGGCCCCTCGCCAACAAAAAATAAAAACAATTCATGAATTATAATTGAATAATAACACAAAAAACATGTTAGTCTAAAGTAGTGAAATCAGGATGGGTTAGGCGCGTACGACCACGCGCGCGAAAAATATTCTCTCTGATAGGGTTTTGATTATTTTTGCGGGGTTTTCTGGATTTCGATGGATGAGATGTTGGATGCAAGTGATGAGGCTATTCTTATGGCAAGGAAGAGTATGAAGAGAACTAAGAGCGGCGAGGAGATTCCAAT
Organism: Gastrolobium bilobum; assembly: GCF_033153095.1. Classification (NCBI taxonomy): domain Eukaryota; kingdom Viridiplantae; phylum Streptophyta; class Magnoliopsida; order Fabales; family Fabaceae; genus Gastrolobium; species Gastrolobium bilobum. Next base: position 122,247 of record NW_026896274.1, on the reverse strand, counting down.
GGAGGCGCAGTTGAGGGAAACTGTTAGGGAATTCCGATCTGGGTCAGGCTTGACAGTGAAGCAACGATCGTTTGCGGATGTGACGGGAGCTGAGAACGGAGTAGCAGGGGAGACTTTCCCTTGGCTCGTTGAGGAAGAAGACCCTGATATGGAACCTCTGGACCCAAGCTTGGGCGAGATTTCAGAGTGGGGATTCCAAACTATTTACAGAGAGGATGGGCTGGTAGAAATCAGGAGCAATAGGGAGGCTAGGGCAAGGATGAGGCAGCGATGGAGGAATGCACTTATTGTTAAGTTGCTGGGTAAAAGGATTGGGGTGGGCTTCATGAAGAAAAAACTGGATTCATTATGGGCCAAAGCTGGAAGCATCACCGTGGCGGATCTAGGCAACGATTTCTTTTCGGTGAGGTTCAACTCTTTGGAGGATCTTAATCTGGCAATCACAGGAGGACCCTGGATCATCCTAGGTCAATACCTTGCAGCAAGGAAATGGGAATCGTGCTTCGATCCGGACAATGCAAACATCCACAAGGTGGCAGCCTGGGTTCGATTACCTGGGATCCCTCAGGAATACTGTGAGTTTCCCCTTCTTAACCAGCTGGGAACCATAGTTGGCAAAGTGTTGAAAGTGGACAGAACCACTTCGACAGGTGACAGGGCTCGTTTTGCTAGAGTATGCATTGAGGTAGACTTATCTCAGCCTCTGAGAGGAGAGTACATTCTTGATGGCTGTAGGAAAAAGGGTGGAGTATGAAGGCTTATTCCTGATATGCCTCAAGTGTGGAAGATATGGGCACAATTCAGAGTCTTGCCCAGACTTTGCTAGACCTGCTCCTACAGAAAAAGAGGCTCTTGCCCCTGTCCAGCCAGTGGGGGACCAATGCATGCAAGGAGTAGGTCCTTGGATGGTGGTTCAGCGCAGGAAGAGGGTCCAACAACAATACCAAGAGAAGGACATCTCTGGTGGAAGAAAATTTGGGGAAGATATATCCAACAAGAAAAATATGAAGGAGATGGAGACCAATTATAGGCAAACTAAGACTACCAGTGATTCGGTTAAGGAGTCTAAGGAAAATGAGGGAGGAAAGAGGACAGATAATTCCACTTCAAGTGGAATGAATTTCTCTGCTGAAGCAGTTAGTCATCCTAGGAAAAATACAGGACAAAACCCCCCTATGTCGTCAGTGAGAAAACAAGTAGCAAAAAAGCATAATGGTAAAGGCAAGGGAGTGGAGCAACACAACTCAATAGGAGCTGCCTCAACCAGTATCCTGGTTGAGCAGATAAGCAGTAGTGTGGAAGGCCTGTCAAAGGGTGGAAACTACAAAGGTGAACATTGGGGGGATCTGATGATGGCTGTTGAAGCCTCTATGGAGGAGAGTAGCCCTGTTTCTTCTACGGGACACACAGCTGCTGGATTGATGTCCAATGGGAGTGGAGTGGAAGAACCGGATCCACCTGATAAAGCCTTAATGCAGGAATCTATGAAAGGTGAGGGCCAGTCAGGTATGGAGGTTGATCTGTCTTTAGGAGATGCTTTAATTAATCCTATGAATGTTGATTGTAATACTGTTTGCAATACAGAATGTGATGTAGCTAGGGAGTCTGGTTCTGATATTCAGGTTCTAAGCAGCAAGTGCTTTGTTAACTTGCATCTAAATCAAAATTCATGATGAATATACTTACTTGGAATTGTAGGGGGGCTGCTAAAAAGCAGTTTAGAAGTACTTTTACTAGATTTTGTAAAAAACATAATGTAGGTTTGGCTGCCATTCTTGAACCTAGAGTGAGTGGGTCTAAAGCTAGTAGAATAATTCGTAATTTGGGGTTTACTAATCATTTTGCTGTTGATGCTCATGGTTTTTCTGGTGGAATTTGGATAGTTTGGAACAATAAGGATGTGGTAATTACTATTATCTCTCAACATGATCAGTTTGTTCATTGTTGGGTGGAATTCCCTGCTTCGAAAGGTTTCTACTGGACAGCCATCTATGCTAGCCCTCATGTAAATAATAGACAAGGGCTATGGGAGGAGTTAAAACATATTGGAAGGATTATAGATGAGTCCTGGTTACTAACTGGGGACTTCAATGAGATAGCTTTGGCTTCAGAGAAGAGAGGAGGAGGTCCAGTGGATGTCAACAGGTGCAATATGTTTGCTAATGTACTCAATGCGTGTGGGGTGATGGATTTAGGGGGTGGAGGAAACAGATTCACCTGGAAAGGCCCTAAGTTCCTCAATTTGGATAGGGTTTATAAGAGACTTGATAGAGCAGTGGGAAATGAGGGGTGGAGAACTGCTTTTGAGGATGCTGATGTCCTAGTTTTGCCTAGGTTGTTTTCTGACCACAGTCCAATTCTGGTTAGATTGAGAAAAGAAGACTCTTGTTGGAGGGATAGGCCTTTTAGATATTTGGCAGCTTGGCAGAATGATGACAGGTTCACTCCTTTTCTGCAAGCTAATTGGAAATCTGATGTTGGTTTGGTGGACAGTTTAAACTCTCTGGTGCCTCTTTTAAAGGAATGGAACAAAAATATTTTTGGATTCATTCAGATTAGGAAAAACAGGATCACAGCTAGAATATAGGGCATTCAAAGGCAGCTAAGTTCTTTTAACAGTCATAGACTTGAGAAGCTTGAGGCTAATTTGAAGAAAGAGTTGAACACCATACTTGATCAAGAGGAGCAGCTATGGTACCAAAAGTCCAGAGGGGTTTGGATTAGGGATGGAGACAGGAACACTAGCTTCTATCATGCTAGTACTGTTATTCGCAGGAAGCATAATAAAATCTTGAAGCTTCAGGATGATAGAGGTCATTGGGTGGCAAATGAGGAGGAGCTTATAAATTTAGCTAGGGGTTTCTTCATAAATTTGTTCAAGGATAACTATGAAGATCCTCACTGGTTTCGTACTAGTAATTCCTGCCCGAATATAAGGGAGGACCAAGTTAATAGTCTGGGTTTGGATTTGTCTTTTGAGGAAGTTAAGAGGGCATTTTTTCAAATGCCTCCTTTGAAGGCTCCTGGGGTAGATGGATACCCTGTTTGCTTCTATCAAGGAAATTGGGAGATGCTCAAATCCCAAATTTTTACTAGCATGCAGCATTATATGAAGAATCCAAGTCAGATAGGTGAGATTAATCATACTCTGATAGTGCTAATACCCAAAATTGATAGACCATGCTTGATGAAACAATTTCGTCCGATTGCTTTATGCAACTCTATCTATAAGGGTTTCAGCAAGATTCTGGTCAATAGAGTGAAACCTCTCCTGGAGGATTTGATATCTCCAAATCAATCCAGTTTTGTGCCTAGGAGACACATCCAAGACAACATAATTATTGTTCAGGAGCTTGTTCATTCTATACATAGGATGAATGGTAAAAAAGGTTTCTTCTCAATTAAGATTGATCTTGAAAAGGCCTATGACAAGTTGAGCTAGAAGTTTATCAGTTCTGTTTTGGAGGAGTTGAAGTTTCCTGGATCTTTGGTGGAAGCTATCATGGGATGTGTGTCTAGTCCTAACTTGGAGGTGCTCTGGAATGGGGTTAGAACTGGAAGCTTTCATTCCCAAAGGGGTATAAGACAAGGGGACCCCTTGTCCCCTTATATATTTGTCCTTTGTTTGGAGAAATCGACTCATTTGATCGTGGATGAAGTGGGAAGTAAATCATGGGTTCCCTTGAGAGTAGGCAGATCTGGCCCTTCTATATCCCATATTATGTTTGCTGACGATATCATCTTATTTGGGGAAGCATCCTTGGGCCAACTCAGCTGCATTACTTCTGTTTTGGACAGGTTCTCCAAGATGTCTGGGCAATGTGTGAGCTTTGAAAAGTCTTGCATTTTCTTCTCCAAAAATGTCAAACAGGAAGATGTGCAAACCATTACTGATGTCAGTGGATTCAAAAGGGTCAAGAATTTTGGTAGATACTTAGGATCTATGATGAGACATGGCAGGATTAGAAGGGACCATTATGCTGAGGTTATTTCTAGAGTTCAAGCTAGACTACAAGGGTGGAAAACTAAGTGCCTTTCTATGGCAGGCAGAATAACACTAGCAAAAAGTGTAATTTCTGCTATCCCTTGCTTCCATATGCAAAATAATATGCTGCCTGTGCATGTTTGCAATGACATTGAAAAGTTGCAAAGAAATTTTATATGGGGAGATGAGGAATTTAAAAGAAAGGCCCATTATATAGCCTGGGAGCAGTTGTGTCAACCAAAGGAGTGTGGAGGGCTTGGCATCATCAACTTAAGGTTGCAGAATGAAGCCTTTATGCAAAAGCTGGCTTGGCAAATTATAGAAAATCAAGACAGCTTGTGGGTGCAAGTCTTATTAGGGAAGTATGGGAGAAGAGCTGATCCTAATCGAAGCTTAATAGCAAAAAAGAGTGACTCAATTCTTTGGAAGAGTATTTGCTCAGCTAGAGGTAAGATCACTCAGCACCTGGAGTGGACTATTGGGAATGGCAATTCTGTTTGTTTCTGGACTGACATGTGGGGAGGGTGGTAGAAAACTTTGTTGGAGCTGGCTATAATCAAGCCTCCTATGGCTGACCTGAATCTCAAGATTAGTGCAGTAGGTGTTCCTATTTCAGGAGAGTGGAACTGGTGTTACTTGAATGAGTATTTAGATTCGGATATTTGCAGAAAGCTTAGTAAGATTTCTCCTCCTAAGCCCTCCAACTTGGAAGATAGATTATATTGGAAGAAGATAAGCTCTGGTAAATCTGTAGTGAGGAATGCATATGTCTCTCTTTTAAAACCCATTCGAGAAAAGGATAAAGTGTGGGAAGCTGTGTGGAAATGGAGGGGCCCATATCGAATAGCTGTTTTCCTATGGCTTGCTTGTCTTGATAAACTTCCTGTCAGGAGCATCACTTGCCTCTGGAGTGGAGGGGAAGTGGCTTGTCCTACTTGCCTAAGTGGTCATGAAGATTTGATGCATGTCCTTAGAGACTGCAAAATTGCTAGGAGCATTTGGGAGGCTTGGTTTGATGGTAAGGTTTCGGCCATGTTTTTTATTGTTGATGGCTTGGAGTGGTTTAGAATTAATCTGTATATGCCTATCTTTTCTCGTTTCTGGGAATCGTGGAAAGAAATATTTTTTGTAACTTGCTGGTTCTTGTGGAAGTGGAGGAATGCAACCATACATGAAGAAGCTTTCTCTAGACCTCTTGATCCTCTGCATATGATCCTTTGTTTTCTGAAGGACATGAAGAGAAGTTGCAATTCTGCACCCTTTTCTGTTGAACATAATCCTTCTGCTGTGTTTGGTGATCCAGGTCAAGTTAGTGGCCAGGAAGGGGTGAAGATTTTCGTAGATGGAGCAGTAAGTTTAGCTACTGGTGTTGGTGTTTGTGGTGGAGTTGTCTGCTCTTGTAAAGGGGAGTGGATAAGTGGGTTCTCATACAAAATAGGACCTTGTTCCCCATTGGAGGCTGAACTTTTTGGCATTCTCTATGGACTCAAGACAGCTATGCAACTCAACCTTGCTGATGTTTGGGTGGTTTGTGACAGTAAAGAAGCTATTGCTTGCTTGGAGTCACAGTCAGAAGCATACAAGTTCTCTGGTTTAGTTGATAATATAAGAAAGCTTGTTTTTGCTTGTGATCATTTTCACTTGGATTTTATACCCAGGGAGGCCAATACTGCTGCTGATTCCATGGCTAAGCTTGGGTTAGAGTACAAGGGGGAAGAGTTGAGGTTGTTTTCCTCTCCCCCTGAAAGAGTAGTCATTACTTGGTTGTCTTTTAAGCATAAACTGTTGTTGGAGCATGTGAATTTGAACATGCAGCAGCTGTTCCTGTAGTTTTTCTGGGCTAGGCCCTCCATATATATCAAAAAAAAAAACATGTTAGTCTAGTGGATGGAAACGTGAGTTCGACGTAACGAACTTCCACCCCTAAAAATGGAGTAGAATTGGTTGAATTGGTTCTTTACATGGTATCAGAGTTTCGTGTTCAGGGTTTGATCCTTGCCATCCCCCACTTTCTTTCAAGTGGAATTTTTTTGTTCGCATGGGTAGATGGGCATGTGCATTGTCCACCCTTCAAGCCCACTGAGCTCTCGTGTGAGGGGGCGTGTTGAGATATATAAAACTATTAATCATGTTGCCTCACCCAACAGCTTAAGCTTTTGGGTTGAATTGGTTATTTACAGGACTACTTTTGATTTGGTGGGGCAGAGGAGAAAGAAAGAAAGAAAATACTGGGGAGAGAGAAGAGAAAAATAAAAATTTAATACAAGTGTCATATTCTTATGGAGGACCACAAATCCCGGGACTATATTAAATTTTTGGAAAAAGTGTGTATCATTTCAAATGATGTAAAGTTGTATCATTTTAAGTGAGAGAAAAAGATAGATAAAGAAAGAAAAAGAGTGAACAAAAAATATAAAAGTATAAGTCTCAACTTTTTATGAGAGTAAAAAAATTTAAATTGTATCATTTAAAAAGATAAACATTTTTCTCTAAAAATGGAATGGAAAGGAGTAGGAGTAGGAGTAATAATTGCTTCAAAGAACATGATCCTTCAACACAAACGACAGAGATACGCTGAGATTTGCCTATAGGCCCCACCAACCAGTGCCCTGCACCCAATGGGTTTTCATTTTTTTTAAAGTAAATACTTTTTTTTTTGTAAATTGTAAATACTTTTTTTTGATCCTCAGGAAATTTCACGATACCCACCTTAGTTCCTAGCAAATAAAAAGGCTCATCGTGGTCCCTAAGAAATTCAAAATAGATCCATTTTAGTCCTTTTAGGGACTAATATGGGTCTTTTTTAAATTTGTAAGGGACCACAATTTCAACTAAATGGGTCCATTTTGAATTTTTTAGGAATCACGATGGGCCTTTTTATTTGCTAGGGACTAAAACGGGCAACGTGAAATTTGTTGATGACCAAAAAGGATATTTACTCTTTTTTTTATTTGTTTTTTCTCATACAAAACCAAACCCGGAAAAGAAAAATAAGATTGAGAAATTAATTCCATGATACAGCTGTACGGCTAGTATATATATAGGGCTTAACATTTCTGCATCAGCCGTAGATAGTGTTATCTACAACTGACACAGAAAAGTGAGCCCCACGGCTTCTTAAAAAAAAAAAAAAACTCAGGATCCGTTGTCGTATCCTAGGATTCGGACGTGTATCCTTACTTGCTGTAGGTACAGCAGCTGCAGAAATTATTTTGCCATATATATATATATATATATATATAATGGTAAAATTATTTTTGCAGGTAAAATTATTTCTGCAGCAGTTTTACGTACAGTAACAACAGGTGTACGGTTATGATTCCTCACATTTAATGATTTCATCCTTTGTATGGTTACGATTTCCTGCATTTAATGCTTTCAAATATATATATATGGCAAGTATTTGATTGTTGCACGTACAACAGCTACAGAAATGTAAATCTCATATATATATGGGGCATGATCATCTTACACCGGTGTAAGAATAATAAATCTTACACCAAATTTTAACCATTATTTTTCTGCATCTAACGGTTAAGATTTATTAGGTCTCACTCATTAATTAATTTTTAATTCCCAATAAATCTCAGCCGTTAGATACACGGAAATCAACGGTTAAGATTTGGTGTAAGATTTATTATTCTTACACCGGTGTAAGATGATCCTGCCCCTATATATATATATATATATATATATATATATATATATATATATATATATAAATGTTTTTTCCGTATAGGGGTAAATAATGTCTACAGCCACTTTAGATAAGTTTATCTACAGCTACCCAAAAACTATTTTGTTTTGATTAATGAAGGTTGATTCTGTAATTTTAGGTGAATTAATGAAGAGTGTTTCAGTAAAATGTATATGATAAAAAAATAGATAAAATTACAGAAACATCCTTCTTTAATTCACCTAAAATTACATAAACACCTTTCATTAATCAAAACGACATAGTTTTTTAGGGAGCTGTAGGTAACCTTATCTAAAGTGGCTGTAGAAATGTTTTTTTCCATATATATATATATAGGGAAAAACATTTCTGAAGCAGCTTGAGATAAGTTATCTTCGGCCACCCCAAAACTACGTCGTTTTATTTATTTATTTCCTTATATTAATTGATTCACCTTTGAATGGTTATCATTCCCTTTTTTTCTCTCTTCCTTTATCACCATTGATCCATCTTTGTACGGTTATGATTTAGTAGCCGAAGATAAAATTATCTCAAACAGCTTGAGAAATGATAAGCCTATATATATATGGGATAGGTTATTGTGCCTACTCTTATTTTACCTACCTTTGCCTACCCCTTCAATACCGTTAGATTACAACCTCATCCAACGGTAGATATTTATGAAATAAAATAAACATTTTTTTTCCTTTTCTTTCTCTTCACTTTCTCACGCATCCTTTCTCTCTTCTGCACTTTCTCTCTTCCTCATTATCGATGAAAAAATTACATCATCAATACAACATCAAAACAAAATACAAATAAACACAAAACATAATACAACAATCGAAAGATTCAAATAAACGAAACGACAAATAAACGAATCAGATCCCAACACATCCTTAATCAGTTCCTGTATGCTCAGTGAAATTAAGACCCGCTCTATGAACCCTAAGGAATAAGCACCTTTTGGAGATTTTTGTTTAGGGATACGCAATGAATATTGATTTTGGTTACCGGAGGTGTTTTTAAATCTATATTTTTATATTCTAATTAATTACATATATGTGTTTATCTTCCGCAAACAGCATCACGGTTTGCTTGCTGCTGGGAATGGTGCTGAGATTTTTCTGCTCAACAACATCATGTTTATGCTAAAACTCTTGTCTGCACTACAAATAAGCCCCTTCTCTGAAATCGTTTGTGTTTTTTGTTATGTGGATTTATGATTTTTTGAAACAATTACCATAAGGATGAAATCGTCGTTTTTGATCCACGCCCTGGATTTTGAAACAATTACTTTGGATCCACACCCTTTATGCTTTTTGAAACAATTTCTTTTGATCCACACCCTTAATGGTTTTTGAAATCGTCTTTATTCAACCTTTAGTAATTGTTATAAGGATGTTTCAATCGAAATCGTTTCTATTTTATTGTTGATGATTGGTTATTCATTATTTTGTTTTGTTTTATTTTTCAAAATATTGAAACGATGATTGAAAAATCACAAAAAATGTAAATCACGATCCATATTAGCGATGTTGGCATTCTCTGGAACCATCATACGATGATTTCAAATGCTGTGGTAATTGATTTCAAATGCTTCCGCGCCGTTCATCTGGGCAAAGATTAACGATAAAGGAAAAAAGAAGAAGGTATATGGCAGCAGAAGAGAGAAAGGGGAGGAAAAAGTAAGGGTACGGAAGAAAGTGAGAAGAAAGAGAGAGAGAAAAAGATTTATTTTATATCACAAATATGGATCGTTGGATGAGATGATAATCGAACGGTAACAAAAGGGGTAGGCAAAAGTAGGTAAAATGGGAGTAGGCACAATAACCTATCCCTATATATATATATAAAAGTATTTCTACAGCCACTTTAGATAAGGTTATCTACGGCTAACATTTTTAACTAAATATGACCGGTCATACTTAATTATAACAATAAAGCTCTTCTTTTTTACTCTTTTCTCATACACTGTCGGCTGACATGGCGGGGAGATAAAATACAATTTTAATGTATGACTGGTCATACTTAATTAGTTAAAAAGGATAGCTTTAGACAACCTTATCTAAAGTGGCTGTAGAAATATTTTTCTCGTATATATATATATATATATATATATATATATATATATATATATATATATATATATATATATATAAGAGAGGGTTATATTTACAAATTTTTTGTTTACAAACTATACTATGTTCTCCCGATAGTACATAGTGTAATTTGTAAAAAAAAATTGTAAACGGATCTTTCCCCATATATATATATATATATATATATATATATATATATATATTGGTAGAAATTCAACATATAATCTAATAAAAACTACCCAAATTCATGGTCCTTGCTATACAGCTACGTGGAAAAGTGTCCTTCGTATTCATAATGAAAGTTGAAATCACCACCTCGTCTTCCATCTTGCGAGAAGCTACAATGCTTTTCAATTGAAACTTTTCTTTCAACTTTCTTCTTTTTCTTTTCATTTGAAAATTTTTCCCTAAATTATTTTCTCAGTGTCCCATTATCTTTGATCTAACAAATTTACCATTAATGATGTTATGAATCTAAGATTGATTCATTGAAAGTAAGAAGGCTGTTTTAAAAGATAACATCAATTATGTATGTTTCATTACTAAATGAATTTATAACGAAAAAATATTTTCAAAGAATTTTTTTAGCAATTTGTCGTTTGTGGACAATTTTTTTTCTCTATAATCATCAGTTACTTTTTATACTAGAGAGCCATTATAATTAAATTTAATTGTCATTCTATCATAATAGACTTATGACAAGAATGAAATTCTTTTAATAAATTTTTTTTCTAGGTTTGAATTTTGATTCTAAACTTTGAGCATTGACTAAAGTGATAATATAAGTCCTAGGGACGACAACACTATAAAAAGGGGAGAGAATAGATTGAGGATAAATCTAAATAATTGTCATGACGTACAATTCGGATTAGTCTTTATATGTACGGGTTTCTTTTCCTGTCCGATTTATAAGATATTCATGTGACCAAATTCGCCAACAAAAAATAATTAGGGTCATCAAATTGAGGAAATAAAAATTTCATTCTCTAACGTGACTCCACTAGACTCATTCTTTGGTGGTGTGATAATTGTCTTCCGTAACAAAAATATTTCGTGGACGATATATGTTTGAGATGAAAGTAAAGAATTTCAACGCAATCCAGACACTATAATTCTTGGAGACATGTATCGTACTGCCGTTTTTTCAGAATAATATACCTGAAATTCATGGAATATAATTTTTTGAGATACTGTTGTAAATATTTGTTATTTTATTATTATTAGTATTTGTTGTATTGGGCCAAGCCTATTAGATCAAGTATTAGGGTTTTCATTCTCTATAAATAGAGACCTCTTTGTACAGATTATTTACACAATTTAATAATATTTCAAATACCTTTTTCTTTCAAGTTGATATCAGAGCTCTCGATCCTAAGGGCTCTGCTTCCGCAATTATCGCTTCTCCTTTCCTCCTCTCGCCGCCAATCAGCCGCCACTGGAAATTTTTTCCGGAGACCTTTTTTGGACCGAGAGGACCTGTTTTCAAACCTTTTTTCTCTGATCTATCAGTCTGTGGACCTTTTACAATCAATTGACGGCCGGATCTCTTAAGAACGACTCAAACCCACTACTGTTCATCACTGGAATAGTACTTTCTGGTGACCTTTTGGACTCCGCTCAGCCACAGAAGGGACCGCCACCTCCGGACGACCTCACGGTGAAAATCCCAGCTCCGGCGGCCTCCGCACGCGCTCCCACGCGCTGCCACACTCCCGGCGAGTGAGGCCCACTCGCAGACACCTCCACCGGCGCGTGACTGCTTCTTTCCAGCTCCGGTCAACAGCGTTCAGATCGTCTCTTCATCCCTTTTCTGGATCTGTGATTTTTTCTCAGATCGGACATCGTTTGGTATTTTTTTCTTATTTTTTGGATACTTGGTGCTATTCTTTGACAAGTTTTGTGCAGTGTGACCTCTTCTCAAAGGAGTTCCTTTACCAAGTTTTCTGATGGTGCATCTTCTAGAAGAGATGATCGATGGTGTTCTTATTGTAAAAGAATAGGTCATATCAAAGATCTATGCTTTCGCTTCCATGGAAAGCAAACTGTCTTAGAAAAGATGGCAAGGTTGCGTGGTCAAACGCATTTTACTTCCTCTGAAATAACTTCTGCACCTAATAAGACCCAACCTGCATTTCGTTCAGATGAGTTGGAACGGCTCCGAACCATTCTTGATTCTATGAGTAAACCATCTGATACTAGTGCTTTGACTATGACTGGTATGAGCTCCAAAACTTATTCTTTCCTTTCTTCATGTAATGATTTTAAACATTCTTGGATTGTTGATTCTGGTGCTACTGATCATATGGCTTGTTGTGCTGACTCCTTTACTTCTTATCATCCTACCATTGGAACTCATACAATAGCCGTAGCTGATGGCTCTCATACATCAGTTGCGGGTTCTGGTGACATAAACTTACAGCAGTCCTTACATCTTAAGGATGTTCTTCATGTTCCTAAACTCTCCACGAATCTTCTTTCTATTCATAAAATTACAAAAGATTTGAATTGTACTGTAACCTTCTATCCTACCCATTGTGTTTTTCAGAATCTCGCCACGGGGAAGACGATTGGAAGTGCTAAAGAGCAAGGTGGGCTGTACTATCTGGTGTCACAATCTCCTGCAAATAAAGTAACAGATCACATCTTGATGTCTCATGGTCAATCAACTGTTGATTCTTTGATTTGGCTTCATCATAAGCGCTTAGGTCATCCTCCATTTAGTTTACTCAAATCTTTATTTCCGTCATTGTTTTTGTATAAGTCTGTTGAGTCTTTTCATTGTGATGTTTGTGAATTTGCTAAGCATCATCGTGTGTCTTTTCCTTCTAGTATTACTAAGAGTGTTGAACCTTTTGATCTTATTCATTCTGATGTTTGGGGTCCCTCTAAAGTCCCTCATGCTTCTGGAAATAGATGATTTGTTTCTTTTATTGATGATTGCACTCGTGTAACTTGGGTGTATTTAATGCGTGAAAAGTCTGAGGTACCACAACTGTTCTTTCAATTTTATAAAATGGTTGAGACCCAGTTTGGTAAAAAAATCAAGAGACTAAGAACAGATAATGGTACTGAATATGTTAATCATAGTTTTTTCCAATTTATAAGAAATAACGGTATGATTCATGAACTTACTTGTGTTTACACCCCCCAACAGAATGGGGTTGCTGAAAGAAAAAATCGTCACCTTCTTGAAGTGGCTCGTGCATTAATGTTTCAGACACATGTACCCAAATACTATTGGGGAGATGTTATTCTTACTGCAGCATTCTTGATCAACCGTTTACCCACTCGGGTACTTAACCATGTAAGTCCTATTCACTCTATGACTTCTTTTTTCCCTTCTATTCCAACTATGAGTCTTCCTCCACGAGTGTTTGGGTGTGTTGCTTTTGTTCATGTTCATAAACATCATCGCAGTAAGTTGGACCCTAGGGCTATTAAATGTGTTTTTCTTGGTTATGTTCCTGATAAGAAGGGCTACAAGTGCTATCACCCTAGTAGTAGGAAATTTTTTGTTTCTATGGATGTTACATTTCAGGAATCTGAGTCCTTTTTCCAAGGTCCTCATCTTCAGGGGGAGAATCCTTCGCCAGAAATCTCATCACCTCCCTTCTTTGAGTTTGAATCTTCAGTGTCTACTCCTTTACTTGTGTCAGTGTATCCTCCTCTTGTTCCTGTTCCTCCTGTGTCTGTTCCTCCTGTGTCTGTTCCTCCTGTGTGTGATCTTCCTGTGAGTAATCCTCCTGTGACTGATTCTCCTGTGATTGATACATTAAGTACACCAGAGATACGGAAGATTATGACACCTGAAAGAAGGAAACAACCCACATTGTCTCAGCAGCAACCTCAATCGTCTGAACCACTGGTAAGTCCTGAATCTCATATTTTTTATCATGATACTTCTGATGACTTACCCATTACTACTGATTCTGATGATTTACCCATTGCTCTTAGAAAAGGAAAAAGAGTTTGTCCCAAGAAATGTCCCTCATGTCCCTCTTGTACTCAATACCCTATCTCCTATTTTGTTTCCTCTGCTAATCTTTCTGTGCAGCACAAAAGCTTTGTTTCAGCACTAGACTCTATTGCAATCCCAAAATCAGTACATGAAGCCTTGAAAGATAGGAATTGGGCTCAAGCCATGCAAGAGGAAATGAATGCGTTGGAGAAAAATAAAACATGGGAGGTTATTGATAGACCTAATGAAAAGAAAGCAGTAGGGTGTAGATGAGTTTATGCCCTGAAATATAATTCTGATGGAACTCTTGAGAGATACAAGGCTCGATTAGTTACCAAAGGTTACACTCAAACCTATGGCATTGATTATGAAGACACATTTGCTCCAGTTGCAAAGATGAATACGGTGACAGTCTTGTTATCCCTTGCTGCCTATTACAATTGGGATATAAATCAATTTGATGTGAAAAATGCTTTCCTCAATGGTGAGTTAGAAGAAGAAGTCTACATGGAAATCCCACCTGGTTTTGATTCTGTGAAGGGAGAAAATAAAGTTTGTAGATTAAAAAAGGCCTTGTATGGATTGAAGCAGTCACCTCGTGCCTGGTTAGGAAGGTTTACTAAGGTTATGATGACCTTAAGATACAGACAGAGTCAAGGAGATCACACTCTTTTCTTCAAGCACTCCCATAATGGGAAGCTTACTGTGCTCCTTGTATATGTTGATGATATTATTATCACAGGCGATGATTTTGTGGAGAAACAGATTCTGCAAACACGGCTTGCCTCTGAGTTTGAAGTCAGAGACCTTGGGAAACTGAGATATTTCCTAGGGATAGAAGTAGCTCATTCAAGGAAAGTAATTTCTATTAGCCAGAAGAAATATGTTTTTGATCTTCTCAAAGAAGGAGGAAAGCTCGGGTGTAAACCCTCTAATACTCCTATTGAGCAGAATCACAAGATAGGCTATGAAGAAGAGAGTCCTCCAGTTGATAAAGGACAATATCAACGGCTAGTTGGGAAATTGATATATCTGGCTCATACTAGACCAGACCTAGCTTATGTTGTTAGTGTTGTCAGTCAGTTTATGCACGATCCAAAGGAGAAACACATGCAGGCAGTAGAGAGAATTCTGCAGTATCTTAAAGCTACTCCTGGTAAAGGATTGTTATTCCGACGTGATGGCAATCTCTCTTTAGAAGTTTACACTGATGCTGATTATGCTGGATCCGTGACTGACCGTCGTTCTACCACTGGTTACTGCATGTTTCTTTGCGGTAACTTGGTGACATGGAGAAGTAAGAAACAAGATGTGGTCGCCAGATCAAGTGCAGAAGCTGAATTTCGAGCTATGGCTCAAGGCATTTGTGAGTTACTGTGGCTGAAAATTATACTTGATGATCTCAAAATAAAATGTGAGGGACCTATGAAACTGCTATGTGACAATAAGTCCGCTATTTGTATAGCTCATAATCCGGTTCAACATGATTGGACTAAACATATTGAGGTCGACCGCCATTTCATCAAAGAGAAACTTGATAGCGGGTTGATTACCACTCCATACATTCCCACTGGGCGTCAATTAGCTGATCTATTGACAAAGGGACTTCCTTCAGACAGATTTCAAGAACTTACTAGCAAGCCGGGAATGATAAATATATATTCCTCAGCTTGAGGGGAGTGTTGTAAATATTTGTTATTTTATTATTATTAGTATTTGTTGTATTGGGCCAAGCTCATTAGGTCAAGTATTAGGGTTTTCATTCTCTATAAATAGAGACCTCTTTGTACAGATTATTTACACAATTCAATAATATTTCAAATACCATTTTCTTTCAAGTGATACTGAGCTACTATGAATGGGACACGTGTCATTTTTCTAGTGGCTGGAAAAGCCTTGCAGCTAGAGGTGGCAAAGTGGGCGGCTCGGCCCACCCCGGCTGGACACGTGTCATTTTTGAAAGTGGGCTGAAAAACTCAGCCTGCCCTGCCCCGTTTGGCGGATTGGCCCGCCAGTCCGAGCCTATTTTACACTGACCCGCTTCGACCCGCCTATGCCCGCCATCAATCCGCCAAAAAATGAGACTGCCCCGCCCCGCTTTTGAGATGGGTTGAAAAACTCAGCTCGCCCCGTCCCGTTTGACGGAATGGGCGGGTTGACCCGCCAAACTGAGCCCGTTTTGCCGGCTCTACTTGCAGCCTTGTTAGTGTTGATTGCCCACGTGTCAATGAAATGGGCATAGTGGCATATGTTCCAGCGACTAAGGACACCAAAGTAGCTTCTCTCTTCAACGACTATACCCTAGTAAAGTTGTTGCTCCCTAGCTTGGTACAAAGAGGTTCTGAACGGCGCAGAGTGATAGGAAATAGTAGCTAGCAACTTAAGTTGCATCTTCCCCACCTCCCTCCACGCGTGCAGACAGCCATTCTTAACAGTCTCCTTCATCCACAGTCTTCTTACTCCATGCAGCTACCTTCCTCAACGGTGTACTTCCTCCACCACAACCAGGGATCGAGCTTGAAGCTGCCAAAGTCAAAGCTTTTGTCCCTTGGAAAGTTCAAGTTCACAGCTCGATCGCAGGTAAGTAAAAAAAAGCTCCTTTCATTCTTTCACTCTATTCTGTTATAAAGATGATGTAGTTATAGATATAAGTGCAAGTTTTTAGGAAAATACATGTGCTGTTAGAGGTTGTTTTCATTGTTGAAAACTAGATTTGGCTTGGCACCATCCCTTTCATGCATTTGTTGTTTTTGACAAAATGTCCTATAGAAATGCGTGTGTTTGTTGAGCTGAGAGGTTTCTTCAAAGTGAATTGTTGGTTGTTGTGTGTACTGTTGGGCTTCATCCTTCAATACTAAGCCCAAGCCCATTTGAGGGGTTTCCTAAAAACTCTAACCTTAATTTCCGCCTCCTCTATATATACTCATTAGTTGTGGGTGGAGGCTAGGTCAGATTTGAGAGAACAAATTTGAGAGAAAAATTGTTTGATTGTTTGAGTAAAGCTTTATGCTTTGCATTTGAGAGATCTCTAGAGAGAGTTTGAGTGAAACACCTCTAGGGTAGTTTGATCATCACCATTGTTGGAGAGGTTGAGTTAACCACCACATTGGTGTATTTGATTATTTGTAACCATTATTTTCATAGTGGATTTTTTTGATCTGGACTAGGTCCCGTGGGTTTTTACTTCTTCATTGGAGAAGGTTTTCCCACGTTAAATCTGGTTGTATTCTTCTTCTCTCTCTCTCCTGTTTTCGTTTTGATTTTCCGCTGCGCTACCCGACCTGGTGAAGTTCAGGCTGAGGTATTGCCGAGATCCGAGATCAGGATCTTTTTGATTGACTTCCGTACAAAGGCCCCTAAGCCGAGCTTGAGGGAACCGAGTTTTCCCAATAGTGGTATCAGAGCCCGAGTTCGACGAGTTCTGAGGGAGACGAGATGGAGACCAGTGGCGTAACTCATGATGGAGATATGCTCAAATTGACCGCAGACAACTTCACTTATTGGAGACCGATGATGGAAGATCATCTCTACTACAAAGATTTGCATGAGCCCATTATCCTTGATGAGAGACCAGCAGGAAAGACAGATAAGGAGTGGGAGATCCTGAGTCGGAAGGCGGTAGCCACGATCAGGAAATATATTGATAAAAGCCTCTTTGAGCACGTGTCCGAATTCACGAACGCGTATGAGTTGTGGACGAAATTAGAGTCCATGATTCAGAAGAAGACTCCCAGGAACAAAGCACACCTGGTTCGCCGACTTGTTAAGCTTGAATACAAGGACGACATGAGCATGATTGAACACCTGAACACCTACAAAGGTATTGTGAATCAGCTGTCAAAGGCTGCTATGAAAATTGATGAAGAGTTGCAGGCATTGCTGCTATTGAGCTCGCTGCCAGAAAGCTGGGATACTCTGGTGGTGACCCTGAATAACTCGACTCCAGATGGAAAATTGAAGATGGATGTCGTGACAGACAGCCTCCTGGGCGAAGAATCCAGGAGAAAAGAACGAGGTACTTCGAGTACGTCTGAGGCCAATGTTGCTGAGAACAAAGGGAAATCTGACTCCCGTGGTAGAAGTAAGAGCCGCGGTAGAGGTCGTGACAGACGAGACAAGTCCAGAGGTCGGTCAAAGTCGAAATATGAGTTGAAGTGCTTTTACTGTGGAAAGACAGGCCATAAGAAGCCAGACTGCTGGACCCTACAGAATGATGAGAAGAACGGCTCTGTGAAGCCGGATCAGATTATTCCCAAGAAGAGGGAAGACAATAGCACCACTGCGGTGGCTGCAAACCCTGATGCCGAGATATTCCTCCTTGGTGAGGATAATTATTTGAATGTTGCATATGATGACTGCACCTGGATTGTTGACTCCGGTGCCTCCTTCCACGTTACTCCACACAAAAGTTTTTTCTCCTCTTATCGAGGTGGTGATTTTGGAGTGGTGAAGATGGGAAATCAAGTGACCAGCAAGATTGTTGGTGTCGGTGATGTAACTCTGACCACAGATGTCGGATGCCGACTTGTGTTGAAAGATGTGAGGCATGTTCCTGACATGCGTTTGAACCTAATCTCGGTAGGCAAACTTGATGATGCCGGGTTATTGAACTACTTCGGTAGTGTGAGATGGAAGCCGGCCAAGGGAAACTTGGTCGTGGCCCGAGGTAAGAAAGAAAGCTCCTTGTACGTGATGCAAGGAAAGATCAATGGAGGAGAAGCCAACTCTGTCCGAGATGAACCTAGCTTGGAGCTATGGCACAAGCGGCTCGGCCACATGAGCGAGAAAGGGCTACAGATCCTGAACAAGAAAGGATTACTGACTGGGTTGAAAGGCCAAGCGTTAGAGAGTTGCACATATTTCCTAGCTGGAAAGCAGCACCAGATTTCTTTTGTGAGACCGGATCAACCTAGACGACGCAGGTATATTCTTGACCTCGTCCATACTGATGTCTGCTCCATGTCAGAAAGATCCCTTGGAGGAGCTCAGTACTTTGTTTCATTTATTGATGACCATTCCCGCAAAGTGTGGGTATATTTGTTGAAGACTAAAGACTAGGTACTCCAATCCTTTAAAGAATTCCATGCAATGGTTGAAAGGGAGACTGGCAAGAAATTGAAGGTGGTCCGATCTGATAATGGTGGTGAGTACTGCGGCCCATTTGATGCATATTGCAGAGCGGCCGGGATCCGACTTGAGAAGACGCCCCCCAAGACACCTCAGCTGAATGGACTGGCTGAGCGGATGAACAGAACAATTGAAGAGAAGGTACGAAGCATGTTATCCAATGCCGGGTTACCGAAATCATTCTGGGGAGAAGCCGTCAAAACTGTTGTTGACTTGATCAACCTCTCACCATCACGGCCACTTGAAGGAGAAATTCCAGAAGAAGTCTGGACAGGTCGGAAAGCGGCCTACAATCAATTAAAGGTGTTTGGATGCCGAGCTTTCGTGCATATCCCTAAAGATGAAAGGGCTAAACTTGATGCAAAGACCAAAGAATGCATTTATCTTGGTTCGCCAAGATATGAGTTCGGGTTCCAACTTTGGGATCCAATCAATAAGAAGATCGTGAGAAGCCGAGATGTTATCTTTCATGAGCATGAGAACATTCATGACATCTCGAAGCCTAAAGTTACTGTCAGACGTGAAGAACCCATCCCTCCTGTCCGAACTAAAGCAGGGGGAGAAAATCAAGAAAATGAAGAAGATGATTATCAGCAACAAGCTGAAGATGACCAAGACATTGAGGTCCGAGTTGATGATGAGATCCGGGATGAGAATGATGAACCGGGTTCTCAAGCTGAAGAACAGTCGAGATATCCAACTCGAGAAAGAAGACCCTCTACGAGATACCCATCTGATGAATACACCGTTGTTGCTGACGACGGTGAGCCTCAGAGTTATGATGAGGCTGTGATGAGCTCAGAGAAAGAAGAATGAGAAAAGGCAATGTGAGATGAGATGAAGTCTCTGCACGAGAATCAGACTTATGAGCTGACTGAGTTGCCAAAAGGAAGACGAGCTCTGAAAAATAAATGGGTCTACAAGATTAAGAATGAAGAGAACGGGCAAAAGCCGAGATACAAAGCCCGGATTGTAGTGAAAGGCTGCAATCAGAAGAAAGGAGTAGACTTTGAGGAGATTTTTTCTCCTGTTGTGAAAATGACCTCGGTCCGAACCGTGTTAGCCATGGCGGCTTCGATGGACCTCGAGGTAGAACAAATGGACGTGAAGACGGCATTTCTTCACGGTGATTTAGAAGAAGAAATATATATGGAGCAACCTGAAGGGTTCCAAGCTCCATACCAAGAAGACTTGGTGTGTCGGTTGAAGAAGAGCCTCTATGGCTTGAAGCAAGCACCTCGGCAGTGGTACAAGAAGTTTGAATCATTCATGACTGATCATAAGTTTGAGAAGACTGAAGCCGACCACTGCGTATTTATGAAGAGGTATGAGGTCATAGATTTTTTGATTTTGTTGTTATATGTTGACGACATGCTTATTATAGGGAAAGACAAATCGAGGATAGCCGCCCTGAAAAAGGCGTTGAGCTCGTCCTTCGCAATGAAGGACCTCAGCCCTGCAAAGCAGATTCTCGGAATCAAAATCATCCGAGATAGACAGAAGAAGCTACTGTGGCTGAGTCAAGAGAAATATATTGAGAAGATACTGAAGAGATTCAGCATGGACAAAGCCAAAACAGTGAGCACCCCCCTTGCCGGACACATAAAGCTGAACCAGAAGCAATGTCCGAGATCTGATGAAGATAAAGATGAGATGATGAAGGTCCCTTACCAATCCGCCGTCGGAAGCTTGATGTATGCAATGGTTTGCACCAGACCCGACTTGGCGTATGCTGTTGGAATGGTAAGCCGGTATTTTTCAAACCCCGGCAAAGAGCACTGGGAAGCAGTGAAGTGGATCTTCAAGTACCTCCGAGGTACGACCGACTTATGTCTCCGTTTTGGAGAAGGCAAAGCCGAGTTGCAAGGCTACTCGGATTCTGATTTAGGGGGAGACACCGACTCGAGAAAGTCGACTACAGGATATTTGATGAGATTTGCCGGAGGAGCTGTCTCTTGGCAATCAAGACTTCAGAAATGTGTTGCACTATCTACAACTGAGGCTGAGTACATTGCCGCTACTGAGGCAAGCAAAGAGATGTTGTGGATGAAGAAGTTCCTCATGGAACTCGGCCATGATCAAGACAAGTACGAGCTGGGTTGTGACAATCAAAGCGCAATCCATCTTGCGAAGAATTCAACCTATCACTCCCGCACTAAACATATTGATGTGAGGTATCACTGGATCCGGGATGTGGTGGAAGGTGGTGAGCTCGAACTCGTCAAGGTGCACACTGACCAAAATTGGTCCGACATGATGACGAAGCCAGTTCCAACAAGAAAATTTGAAGACTGCTGTGAAGGAGCCGGGTTGATGATGAAGCCGACGCATTGAAGTCGGAGGGGGAGATTTGTTGGGCTTCCTCCTTCAATACTAAGCCCAAGCCCATTTGAGGGGTTTCCTAAAAACCCTAACCCTAATTTCCACCTCCTCTATATATACTCATTAGTTGTGGGTGGAGGCTAGGTCAGATTTGAGAGAACAAATTTGAGAGAAAAATTGTTTGATTGTTTGAGTAAAGCTTTATGCTTTGCATTTGAGAGGTCTCTAGAGAGAGTTTGAGTGAAACACCTCTAGGGTAGTTTGATTATCACCATTGTTGGAGAGGTTGAGTTAACCACCACATTGGTGTATTTGATTATTTGTAACCATTATTTTCATAGTGGATTTTTTTGATCTGGACTAGGTCCCGTGGGTTTTTACTTCTTCATTGGAGAAGGTTTTCTCACGTTAAATCTGGTTGTATTCTTCTTCTCTCTCTCCTGTTTTCGTTTTGATTTTCCGCTGCGCTACCTGACCTGGTGAAGTTCAGGCTGAGGTATTGCCGAGATCCGAGATCAGGATCTTGTTGATTGACTTCCGCACAAAGGCCCCTAAGCCGAGCTTGAGGGAACCGAGTTTTCCCAACATGTACGTGGATATGGATATGGATAATGAATAGTGGGTTTTGATGTTTTGTGATGCGCATCATGTTATTTGGATTTATTGATAAAGTTAGACATATGTTATACTTGAGAAAATATACAATAAAAATATTAGTGTTATATATATTTAATTAATTCTAATTTATTTGGGGAATTGAAATATTAGAATAAAATGATATTTAAATTTTGGTTTATAAAAAAAATGATATTTTTCTTTTAGTATAGGATTAAACAATAGGTTAATTGATATGAATTATTTTTCTTAAATGAATTAGTTTAGGTAAAGTATAGGATACTTAATATTATATTTTTAATTTCAAATTATAATTATAAATGAATTTTATATTGCATTTATAATTATTTTTGGGGACTTGAAATATTAGGATAAATGATATGTAAATTTTTTATCTTTTAATTCTTTTTCTCTTAATATAGGATTATAATTATAAATGGATTATAATTACACTATGACTCTACTGGAAATTTTAATAACCAGAAAGAAGTTAAAATTTTCCACTTCAATTGAAGATACCGAAAATAAAAAATATTCTGATCAGAGAAGAAAATAACATCGAGAATAGTAACAAATTAGCTATCTATGTCATTACCGAAAATGGAAAGACTTTTTACGGACGAAAATAATACAGGTAGCACTGAACACTTTTGGTATGTTTGTAAGTCGCTTTATAATATCATAAGTGAGCCAAAGTCGCTACCTATGTTAGCT
Source organism: Gastrolobium bilobum (assembly GCF_033153095.1). Lineage (NCBI taxonomy): Eukaryota > Viridiplantae > Streptophyta > Magnoliopsida > Fabales > Fabaceae > Gastrolobium > Gastrolobium bilobum. Next base: position 99,748 of record NW_026896274.1, on the reverse strand, counting down.
ACTTTGGTCTTGTAAAATTTCTGTAAAACCTGCAACATGGACCAAATTCGTTGCCATTCCCAGCGACTTTGATCCCATAGGTCTGCCAATTTAAAAAAAGTAGTCCATAGTCACTGCACAACACGACTACTTTGGACAAATGAGTGACATGCATCACATTCAAACCAAAGTAGCTACTTTGGTGCAACCTGCCTTTTTCAGCCAGTGGGAGAACAACACATGTCCCATCCATAATAACTAAGTACCCTAACAAATATAGTGTCGTGGCAGTTTTGAAAAAATATTTGCACTCTATTTCAGTATATTATTCTAGAAAAAGGAAAGAGTACGTTCAATGTCCCTAATTCTTGCGCCTTGCAAATTGAATTTCTCCACGTTTGCAGTCTGACCAGTTAAAAAAGAATTAGTGATTGATCATTAAAGAAACCGATTCTTACCAATACGGATTGCAAGAAGAAAAGGGGGAAAGTATTTACAGATTTCTCGTATAAGGAATACAAGTCGTTGATATATATCCTTAAAAAGAGAATAAATTAAATTTAGATTGCGAAGTTTAAGTGTCATAAAGTTTAGTGCCAAAGAAAATGCCTTAATTCGATAAAAGAAGGGGTATTTGCCTTACAAAAAAAATATTGTGATATATTATAATTTTTTTTCTCATACTACAATTATATAAAATGTAAATGCACGTTTGTTTCTCAATAAATTTTTATTATGGGTATGTAATATTTACAACTTACATGTGTATATATTATATCCACCAATCAATTAGTATTTGTTTTGCACTAATAATTTGTATATACATAACTTATTACCATTTTTCGCGATTTGAGATTTTGATTCTCTCCACTATTATTAAAGGAGGATTAGATTAATTTAAAATTTATTAGTATTTTTTTTATGTAAAAAACAAGTATCATGTTGGAGGACAATCATCTTGTTATGCTATAGAGACAACCAATGTGAGGTCTATTATTTTTAAAAGAAAAAAGAAAATACAACATAAATATCGAGATATATATATAGAGAGAGAGGAAACTCAACTTTTATCACGCGACATGACAAATGCAAAACCTTTTTTTATACAAAAATAAACTTATTATTACTCATTTTCGCTGAATATAGGTTTTAATAAGTTATTTTCAATCACTATCCTAAGTGGATTTTTATTTTCACTGATTTATTTTTAAATGGCATTAATATATTGTATAATTATTTAATTTTTTAATGCAAATCAAATATACTTTTATTAATTTCATTTTTTTTTAATTTTTAGCAACTAAATTATGTATTTTTTTACAAAATTATATATTTTAATTATAAGAGACCTTATACGTACTTGGCTAATACAAAAGAAAATTAGTATATTAAGAATGAAAGAAGAATATGCTATGCGTGAAATATAGAACCTTTTTTTTTGGTAAACGAAATATAGAACCTTTAATATTATTATTACTTTAAAATATTATTTATTATTAATTGAGCTACCAGCTTTTATTATTCTTTTTCTTTCTCAAAAGTTGTGGTGATTTATTTATATTAGCCATCATTTTTTTGGTAAGTTAGCTATGGTTTTTAACGTGGCTAAAAATTATTTTGTTACCGTGGCTTGGTCAAACTTTGGTCAAACAAAAACATATTGATGAATAGTTTAAGAAGAGTGACATTGTCACATTGGTATATAATTTAAGAAAAGAAAAAAAATAATAAATTAATTTTGAAAGAGGGATAAAATGGTCAATCAAGAACAGGTTTGTAGTGCATGCCATATTAATAATGCAGACAAAGATGTAACAGGTGACGCCAGAAGTGATGGGAATTTGTTAGGTCAGAGAATAATATAAATCATTAAGAAGATCATTACCTAATAATTTAAGTTTTTAGTTTGAATTGATTCTTTATGTGGTATCAAAGTTTGAGTGACCACAAGGTCACAAATTCAATTCTCACAACCCCTCATTCTCTGGTGGAATTAAATAAGCGTAAGGTAAATTAAAATTTAGGTCTATACAATATTATGCTTCAAGCCTAAAAGGCTCTTGGGTGAGGGGATATGTTAGAGAATAATATAAGGGAAATGATATTGTGACAACCAAGTTGTGTTACTACTAAGTGACTACCAATCAATCTTATCGTTAGATCGATTATATTGATCAAACGGTTATATTTATTTTCATCTTTGTATGGTCATGATTCCCCAAATTTAATACTTTATATTTATTTTCACCTTTGTATGATTATGATTTCCTATATTTAATGCTTTTACTTTAAATATGGGGAATCATGACCATACAAAGATGGAAATAAATATAACCGTTGGATCAATATAATCGATCTAACGGTGAGATTGATTGGTAGTCACTTGGTTGTCACAATCTCCTTCCCCATAATATAAACCCTTAAAAAGAAGGTAATCACTCAATAGTTTACGCTTTTAAATTGAATTAATTTTTTACATATTAGGCAACACGACAGAGTAAGGCAACCTTAATTTTCAAAATCTTGACTATTGTTCCTAGAAATGTTCTATTGGATAGAACTGTTGATCGTGGTAAGGAATTCATTGGATAATTACAATTGATAACGATTTTCATAGAAATTTTACCACCGACAATAACTAAACCCCATACTTTGGCCTATCATTCAATCTCCAAATAGGAAGAAGAGGTATTGGATAGTTCTTACTAGCATATGAGTGCTCATCATAAGACAATTTTAGTTTAGTTATCTTACTTCTCCTCAGAACCCGTCATTTTATGGCATAGGCAACTAATTAAGAGAAGAAAATTTCCTCCCCTCTTATAAAGAATGACTAAGTCCTCACCTATGATAATTAATTCTGTGTTCTAAATAACATTATATATATTTGGATTACTATCTTTATATGCATAATCTTTTATCTATTTGCAATTACCACAATTCACAACTATTTCATACTTATATAATGTTGTAATACATATTTAAGATTGATGTGAAATATTAATATGAGACTCATATTGAAAGCCTTCACTATGAAGAAAAGACTCAAGTCAACAAAGGCTGCTACATCTCAGCAAGTCACTTTCCTCAAACTTCTTTCCATACTTCACCGCAAAAAAATTAGCATCTAAGCACAAGCTTATCTCAAAGTCACCCACAAGAACCAATAAAAAGAGATTGTTGCCTTCATAAAGAAAAGCATCTCCCAAGCTTATCATCTCTCCACTACAAATACATGCGTTAACCGAAGGTATACATCTTCTCCTAGATGAATGAACCTGCTTGAAACTTGAACTGACTTAAGCTTCAGAGTGTCTTACTGGTACATTCCACATCTTGTTCTAGTAAATACTCATGGATTAAAGTTGCATCAAATCAACAGACATAATTTCTTAATAGAGTACATCTTAAATAATTAATACACATCAGCCTAAGAACCGTTAGAACGTGCATAATTTCATTCTTTTATTTTTGGTCAAATTCATAAAATTTGATTGAGTGTTAGTTTAAAATCTTATTTTTGTTGTATTACCTTTCAACACATATTTTGTACGTGTATCCTTGATGAACCATCTGAGTTAAAAAATAAATAAATAAATAAATAATGCTGATACAAAGAAAATATAATTAAAATTTAAGTAATTAAATTGAATTTTCAAGTTAGAAAGGTGAAGAGCAACGCATAACATTAGAGGTGTGCATGGAACGGTTTATAACCGGTTTTGAAAAAAATCAAACCGAACTGATTTTAAACGGTTTGGTTTTCAAACCGAACCGGTTTTCTTTGTTTAAAATCAGTTTTTAATTTTCCAAACCGGTTTGAAACCAGTTTCAAAACCGGTTTGCAACCAGTTCCAAAACCGGTTTATGGTTCATAACCGGTTTTGATTTAAAACCGGTTTTAAACTGGTTTTAATTCAAAACCGGTTTTAAATCAAAACCGGTTATGAATCATAAACCGGTTATCAAGTTAAAAACCGATTTTATAACAAATTCAAAATCAATTTTTCATAAATTGTACTATTTTTATAAGTAGTTGTTTCTCCCGATTTGAGCCATTGAAGATCTATTTGGGATCTTGATCTGGTTGAGAAAATAGAGGTTTTTTTTTTCTTCAAATTTTGGGGAATTAAAAACAAACAGCACAAACAAAATAAAAACCATGTAACCAAAAAAAAAAACCAACAAAACTGCACCCAACAGCCTATCATTTAATGATGAGATGAGCACACCCGGAAGGAGGTTCTGTTAGAACATGGGTTCAAGCTTCCTTAAATCTTGCTTAATTGGCACAAAAGCCATAGCTCAAATTCCTTTTTACTGTAAGCGTCATGTTTATGGATCAAAATCTATCCGAAAGAAAATTGGCACGAGGTTTGGAAAAAGAAAAGGAAAATCTATCCTAAAATTGAGTGTGTTAATAATACATCATAAAATTTAGCATTAGGCAAGTGCTACTAATACAAAAAAAATAAAAAACAAAAAAACAAAAAACAAACCACAACGAAAATTGAAGTTTGGAAAAAGTAGAGCAGTTTGGTTATCGATAACTAATTATTTTTATGATTGGATAAATAACCAATTTATAAAATAAAATGCAGTTTTGTATGAAACCGGTTTAAAAAAAATCAATTTTTTAAATGTGAAACAGTTTGATTATAAATTGGTTTGATTCTTTTTGAACATTTTGAACATCCCTACGTAACATGACTCAAACGAACTTGAACACACCACTTGACATTTACATTATCCGTGACCGTGAGCTTGGCCCGAGGCACAACTGCAACTGTCCAGAGCATGCCGAGAAGGAGATTTTTAGGTTGCGTTTAATTTATTTTATTTTGTTATTATTTTTTATTGATGAATTTTCATTCATAATTATAAAAATATCGCATTATTTTAACAGTATTATTTCTTGTTTCTAAGATATTGTGAAAGAAATGAAAATAATATTTTTAAAGTTTTCATCTTCTTTACCGGTTTTAAAAATTATAATTGTTAATGAAACCATATAAATTAAAAATAAAAACAGAATATAAACCAAATAACACTGCAAATTATCAGTTTTAATTGACAAGTGCAATCTACTCCTAAACAAAAGAAAACGGCAGAAACCTTGTAAGCAGCTTTCGTCAACTTTCATCCATTAACATTGAAACGATACAAGCTATAAAAATAATAAATCTTGTAGATTATTGCAAATGACAATTCTAACAAATGTTGATCCTATTCTTGACACATTTCAACCAACACTCGTTATGTACAGACGATACAAAGATTCACCAACATGAAGCGTTTAATCCTCGCTGATGTAGAAAATTACACTCTGGCTAACTTATTAATGGGCAGCCGCATTAATAACGAATGCAAATAAAAATCAACATGAAGACCAGAATAAATGTTCAATAAATGTCAGAATTGCTTTATATCACTTTTAGGAAGGGGCAAAACTTCGAATTAATAAACAAGCTAAATATCTAATGAGCAGAAACAACAGAAAAAGAAAGAAATTGAAACAAAAATATACTGTACACTAATTTGTTGCATAACCTTGCGAACCGAGAATAAGGTCCACTGGTGTTAGCCCAATTTTTCATACAAACAATGAAACCAAGATTTATCACCGTGTTCATCACTCCCGAACAGCAACCTCTTGATCAACCCTCCAGTAATTTGCATCATTGAACTCCTTCATTCCAGGGCTGCCCTCTTCAGAATTTTCCTTTTCCGGCACTTCCGAGACTATGTTTTTTTTCAATGGTCCCGCTTCCCCAACTATCCCTTCGTTGAGAGCCTGATCCATTGCCTTCTCAGCACCTTCTAATTCTACACCTACAAATTCAACATCCTCTTCAAAGAGTGAGGGTACTGCTACGGATCTCTGACTCGAGTCACCACCGCCGTTGATTGAATCTCTATTGGTTGGTGACCCATTTGAAGGTACAGATTCCCCATTTGAAGAACTCAGACGAGGGCTGCCTACTTCAGGCTTTCTCGACATATTATTTCCAGACTCATCGTGATCCACAAAGGGGTTCATGCTTGAGCTGGCAACTTGCATATCTGATGGTTCACCCCATCCTACCCAATCAGGTAAATGCCTATCTCTAAACAAGTCCTGATTGTCCGATGCCTCAAACCTGAAGAATCCCATATCATGCGAAGCCCTTGCCTTCTCATTTTCAAAGTTTAAAACACCCTCATCCACGGAATCACAAGGAGTTAATCCGCTAAATAAGCTTGAGCTTGAGCTAGAAGTACCATTCGTGGTATTTTTGCTGTCAGCCAATTCTTCATCCTCATCAACCACTACCTCATCGTCACTACTGTTGCTACCACCATTTGCAGCTCCATTCAAGTTTATTTCATCCATCATCTCAGAGGATGATGTGGACCCAGGAGCGTCAACATTTCTGTCATCTTGGAATGCAAACCAGTTGGAGTTTGTAAACAGATTACTGCATAAAACAAATGACTGCATCAATATCTAATGATGAATGAAATAGAAAAATACCTTGGACATCCTAAGCTTGGCTGCCAATTTAAGCAACCATCCACCAAAAACCGTAAAGCAATGCACCTTAACCAGGTTTTTCAGAGGTTGAAGAGCCAGCAACTACAAGTTATGTCTAAATACCGTTAAACACTAAAAAAAAAAGAATTTAGCACAACCATGTAAATCCAGCAACAAGCAGGAACAGAACATATTTAAATAGGTGGATAAATGAAACTTTCAAATAAATTTACATGTACAAGGTGAAAGCAGAAACAAAATTGAAATATGACCCAATGGATAATTGTGCATAAAACTGTAACAAATATAAGATGATCATTCACATGTTTCCTTTGGTCAATCTTAATGAACAATAATTATAAATTGTGTACATCTACTAAATTCAAAAAGCGTACCTAATCATAATATTCAAATTATACTATGCTGCATTTATTTCCTATCCAAACTCCTAAATGCTACTTAACCTCCTTACTCTATCCACTTCTATCATTTAGCCTCCCCATGGTACTAGTTTCTGCGTACAATGGAGGTGAATAGCTGTGGGAGGCAGAGACAAGTAACATCATGAAGCAGAAAATTAAAACTGAGAAATATCTTCAGGGGTTAAGAAAATGAAAAAGCATATTTTATTTCTATCACAGGATGTGAACATTTGTATAAATTACAGCTTGAGATTGTTACAACAGCAAGAAAACGGGAAGGAAAGGACAAAATCCCCTAATAGAGGATCTATAGGTACTTCACAAAGTAAAGTATGCCAATAGAATCTGGTAATATGCTGTTTCTTCCATATCCATCCATATTTAATTCTTCCATTGTTGCATTAAAAGGATATGTCTCTCTCCAGTCTGTGACTGCAAACTACACTCCTCTGTCATATTTATTAAAAGTACATAAAAAATTAAGGAAATAACGGATAACACTTGAAAGAAGCTGAAGTATACAGGAAAACCTGAAAAAACACTTGCTGGGCAAAATAGAGGGACAAAAAACAACACATGCACACACGAATATTTGTACGCACATGGGGCATAACAAATGAGTTGATCATTGTATGCATGCATGTACGTATACATGTTATTTTGCATAAAACTAACATCACACTGCTTGATAAATCCATGAAATCAAATTCCTCTTAACATAGTGAATGGCTATAATATATGACAAAATAATACTCACCTCCCTTGATCATCACCAAGTCTTAGGGACGATATGACTACTTCAGCAGAATCATCGTCGAAGTAGGTATCCTGCATTTGATAAAACAGACAAACTATCAAATTAGTTAACAAAGAGATCAAGAACACTATATGTTAGGCACTGCTACGCTAGACGACCACGTGGGAATTATGAGTAAGGAGCAAAAGAGGGGGGCGGAAAGGTTTAGAAGTAAAGATAAAGAGGAAAAGGAAGGATATAACACATCCGGACATTGACTGATAGCTTGAAGAACAAGGAGTCAGTTACATATGGTTGTAACTGCTGCAACAGAAACTAAACTGATTACAATTACAGCTGGCAAATGTGCCACGTCACTACAAACCATAAACATAATTAGGATACAAAGCAAACTATTATGTAGCGATATACAAAGATTCAGAGGTAATGTGAAAGAAAAGAAAAGCGAGAGAATTTGAGAGAAAGTGAAAACTTCTGAACTGTTCTATCATTTTCATCATATCAGATCTGAACACTAGACTGATATATAGACAATGTAATACAAGACTTGTTCAACAAGCTTCTAGCTTAACAAGAAGGAGTCAGTTACATGTGGTTGTAACGGCTGCAACAGAAACTAAATAGATTATTGTTGAATATCATGACACGAAAGAAATATATAAAAATTCGTGTGTTTCAATTATGCAGCGGAGGCTCTATTATATAGAGTAAAATGAAATAAAAAGAAATAATACACAATGTGGGACTTTCTCCCTCAGGCATAACTACTCTATTTACCATATTCTTAACACGCACCCTCAAGTTAGAACATATAAATCATATGTTATAAGCTTGTTACATATGTACTCTATTCGAGAACCTCTCAATGATTAGTGAAGTCACCGGTCAATTGATCATTTAAGTTAACGAAATGAGTGACGATATCTCCTTAAGGACCTTTTCTCCGATGAAATGACAATTTATTTCAATGTTCTTAGTCTTTTCATTAAGCATTTGATTTGAAGCAATATGTAAAGCAGTTTGATTATCACAAATAAGAGTTTCTAGGTCTTCGTAAAGGAGACCTTTACTTGGAGCTGTCTTGATATACTTAAAAATGTGAATTACTGCATTCTAGTGTTTCTAACAAGAATTAAGGAACCAAATTACCACACTGACTACAAATGAGATCTCTGGTTGAGTGACTGTGATGCAATTTAATTTCCCAACTAATCTTATATATCTTTTAGGATTTGAGAATGGCTCCCTTTGATTTCACAAAAGCTTAACAGTCAGTATCAATTGACTTAGCATTCAACAGAGTTGTCTCTTCAAGATTGTTTACAGCATACTTCCTCTAGGATATCACAATACTATATTTGGATTGGGTCACCTCTATTCCTAAGAAATACCGAAGTTTTCCACGATCCTCTGTCTAAAAATACGGGCAGAGATGTTTCAAATAAGTTATGCCATAATGATCACTACCTGTGATGACAATATCATCAACAAACACCACCAAATAAATGGATCCTGAACTTGAATGGCGAGAGAATATTGAGTGGTCAACCTCACTTCACATCAAGTCAAACTATTGAACAACAAAGCCAAATCTTCCAAACCTAAATATATAGACTTGCAAAGACGCGAAACTAGACCAGACTCTCTCCGAGCAACGAACTTATGAGGTTGGTCCATATAAACTTCTTCAGCAAGATCATTATGTAAGAAAGCATTATTGATATCCAACTAATAAAGAGGCTAGTGACGGATGGCATCCGTAAAAAAGAAAAGGCGAACTGAGGTCATTTTCCCCACGGGGGAGAATGTATCCCCTTAATCTAGTCTAAACACCCAAGTGTATTCCTCTGCCACCAATCAGGCCTTTATACGGTCTACTTGACTATTAGGACCATCATTGATAGTGAATATCCACCTGCAACCACCAATAGATTTCCCAAAAAAAGAGGAACCAAATCCCAAGTATCACTGCTCTAAAGGGCACACACCTTGTCAATCATAGTTTGTTTCCATCATGAATGAGATAAAGTCTCACCTACAAGTCTTTGGAATAGTCATAGAAGACAAGAAAGACATACAAGCAAAATATGAATGTGAATTAAAGGTACAAGGTCCTATACTACACATCCGATCTCTCTATTTATCTCCTAGAAAGTTTTTGTGCCTACAACATCACATTGGATAGTACAAAAAATAACAAGAACTATCCTGGAAGCCCTTGATGATCCTAAATGCAGACAAGTTGTCTTTGAAGAAATGGATGTCTTACAAAAGAATGGAACTTGGGAGATTGTGGCATTGCCTCAAGGAAAATAACCAATGGGTTGAAAGCGGGTGTTCATGCTAAAATTCAATGTTGATGGCAGCATCAACAGATACAAGGCAAGATTGGTTGCTAAAAGGTTCACACAAACACACGAGACATATTATCGAGGGACATTCGCTCCAGTGGCAAAAATCAACACAATTAGAGTTCTCTTGTCTATTGTTGCTGATCTCGATTAGCCCTTACAACAATTGGACGTGAAAAGTTCCTTCTTAACTGGTGATTTAAATGAGGAAGTCTACATGGATACCCCACTTGGTTTCGAAAAAGGAAGTGGCTTGGTATGCAGAAGAGGCTTATACAGTCCCCTAGAGAATGATTTCATAAATTCACTCAAGTAGCTAAAGGGAAAAAGTTATTAATAGGCCCAAACCGACACACTCTTGCACAAACGTTTCGAGATGGTAAGATTGTTATTCTTACAGTTTATATGGATGACATAATTGTTACAGGTGATGATCATGAAGAGTTATATTCCCAAAAGAGATATCTAGCAGACCAATTTGAGTTAAAGGATCTTGGAGCCCATAAGCACTTCCTCGGCATGGAAGTAACTTAGAGCAAGATAGGGATCACAATTTCTCAAAAAAGTATATCCTAGATCTGCTTCAAGAAGCAAGCATGCTTGGATGCAAACTATCTGAGACGCCTATGGAACCTAATTTAAGGTTGAGCATTGAAGGTGGATAGGAGGTTGACAAGGAACAATATCAGCGAGCGGTTGGTAAACTAATTTATCTATCTCACACATGGGCTTATATTGCATTTGTTGTATGTATGTTCAGCCAATTCATGCACTACCCTAAGGAACAATACCATGACGTTATTTATAGGATCCTAAGGTATCTGAAAAATACACAAGACAAAGGATTGTTCTTCAGAAAAGGGGAAAAAAGGATGATTGAAATTTATACGGGTGCAGATGGGTTGATTCAGCAATTGACAAAAGATTGACCTCATCCTATTGCCCTTATGTATTGATTAATCTTGTGACTCTGAGAAGTAAGAAAAAGAAACAACCAATGATGGGCAAAGATAATGCAGAAGTCGAATTCCGATCTCTAGCCCATGATATTTGTGAGGGCATCTGGCTAAGAAGACTCCTTAGTGAGCTACATGTTTCCTACTTCTTACCAATAAGCTATATTGTGACAACAAGGCAGCAATTAGTTTTGCTCAATATCTTGTCCACCATGATAGGACCAAACACATGAAAGTTGGTCGCCACTTCATCCAGGAAAAATTAAATGACAGGAGTGTGTGTGTGTGTATGACATATGTTCCAACCAAGGTCAAACCACAAATATGCTCATTGTAAGCTTACATAGAGTGACCCTCGAAAACTTAATTAACAAGTAGAAGATGATCAACATATCCATCTCACCTTAAGGGGGTGTGGAAAATCCTGAAGATTCTCTTATACTTTAGGAAAGACTTTACAAATAAAATCAAATAGGATCTGTTTTAATCTATTTTAAGTAGAGCCGGCAAAACGGGCTCGGCTCGACGGGCCAACCCGCCCAACCCGCTAAACGGGACGGGGCGGGCTGAGTTTTTCAACTCATCTCAAAAGCGGGGCGGGGCGAGGCGGGCTCATTTTTTGGCGGGTTGATGGCGGGCCGAGGCGGGTCAGTGTAAAATAGGCTCGGGCTGGCCGGCCAACCCGCCAAACGGGGCGGGGCGGGCTGACTCATTTTTTGGCGGGTTGATGGCGGGGTGGGGCGGGCCGCCCACTTTGCCACCTCTAATTTTAAGTAGGACTAATTTGATTGATTTTTGTATATAATTTGTTTCCTTATTAGCGGTATATATTGTAACCACTCCTATGGGAGAAATCAAGTCAATACACGATTTTCACAACAAAAAAAACAAAAAACAAAAAAAAAGAGGAGGAAAAGGAAGGAAATAAGACATCCTAACATTGAGTGAGTATTTGAGGCCTTTGGGCAGGAAGGTTTGCAGACCCTGATAGTTCTACAATATTCTGTTTTTTGTTTTCTTATCTGGTGGAGCGTGAGATTGATGAATCTGTGATTCTAATCTTTGTAATTGGGGTTTATCCCAATTTTCTGTAATAAAATACCTAGTTTCATATCACCATATATTTTGATTGATTGCAGCATCACTTCGAGACAGGCTACAAAAGTAAATCAACTTAAGCTTAATATAGTAAAACTACAAAATTACAGGCTACGGAACACGTCAAATTGTTAATCTGTATGCTTGGCAGAGCTGTAATAAGCATGAGATAGTCAACTAATTCCCAAATGAACAGACATTTTAAAGAGCCAAGTGGTTCTCAAAATCCCTGAAATCAATCAAATAAAACTACTTTAGATACCACAAATAAACAAAACTATTACCTCATCATCTCGATCATGACCACCACGTTCCTGCAACAAAGATCATCACCTCGTTAGTCCAGCATTTAGGACATTGCCCAACCCATAAGGCAAATATGGGAAACTAAAGGGGGGGACATGATTCAATAATGAACAGGCATGCAGAGAGAGGATAAGAAGAGGCAAACAACAACTACAAACCTCTTCATTATCCTCCTTTCCATAAATTTTGTATATAAATGCCTGGCTCAAATTATTTGCTAAAGCTGCAACATCATAGTCTCTGTCATGAAGGTCATCATCATCACTATCCCTCATCCTATCTTGTAATGCAGTTGGACGTCTGCACATAACAAGGAAAGATAAGAGATCAATCAAAAGGATAAAGGACTCACAACATCCACTGCCTTATATTTTTAATGTCTATGTCATACACATTTTGAAATCAAGCCCAACCAATCCTTATTGCTCGAGATAACCTCAGTTCACATTTTAGACTACCCATTCAAGGCACGGCCTTGCCCACTTGTAATTATATCACTAAAACCAAAATTTACACCATCAAGACAGACATTATGCAAAATAAAAACATCTCGATACTCCCACTAACACTTATGCTGGTAGATAACTGAAATTAGAGCTTACCCACAAGCCCAACGGTGAACATTCTCAACCACATTACGCTCCTGAAGAACTGTAGCTTGCCACTCATTCCATTTACTGTTCTCCTACAGATGTTGAAGAAATCAAGTTGTAGTATTTAAAGAAAGTTTATCCCAACAATAATTCAACATGTAGGTTAAACCTCATGGTTTAAGGCAGAGGAGAACTATTCATCTGAGAGGTCAAGGAAGTCCAAGAGGAACACATACAAAACAATTCAGTGCTTTAGAAGAAAAAACCTTGCTCTGGGATCTAAAACCTAAACACTGTTGATGCCAATGTTACTGAAAGTGAACTAGGCACAACAAGGACTTGTGTCCTCCATGCAAAACAAAATGAACTTTTGGGGAAGACTGTTAATAAACGACACCAAAGCTTCTGTCATATGAAGCTTAAGCAAATTTGTCAAGGATGTAATTCAAGGCATGTATGATGTATCAAATATCTTTCAGATATTTATACGAGCAGGAAGAGTTTCATATACTACTTACTATGAAAACCATGAACCACGTACCTGGAAGTAGGTTATACAAAACTAACCTGAAGACATGCTAGAATGTTGCTTCGGTTGTGTGCCAAGTGAACAAGTTTATTAGCTATTCGAGTAATATGTCCAATGTTTCCTACCCGTGTTGCCAGGTTTCCAGCAGCAGGGACTGTTCGCTGCGAGATCACAAGAGTTCAGCTAAAAGATGTTCACATAGACTTAACCGTGGAGTGGAGATTAAGTGTTCAGTGCATACAGAAGAAATCACTTGAGTTCATGTATGATATATCTTTCTTTTCTTTGCATTTAATTCAACAAAACATGAAGAAAATCAAGTTAACTGAATTCTCACATCCTATAATAAGTTTTCCAAGCGAAAATTATGTTGTTAGTGATTCAACAATAAACATGTAAAGAACCAGTTCAACCCAAAAGCTTAAGCTATTAGGTGAGGCTACATTAATGATTTTATATATCTTATTGAAAAGAAGTTTTTGTATATTGATATTGAATAAATTACATGAGTGAGTATTTATACAAGAAAGAATCGCTAAGAATGACTAAGCGATGACTAATCAATCCTATCACAATCCTAATCACAATCAATTCTAATCAATCACAATTAATCCTAATCAATCATAATCAATCCTAATCAATCATAATCAATCCTAATTAATAGGAAATAAAAACGGAAACATGTTTGAATTCTAATTTTCTACACTCCCCCTCAAGTTGGGAGGTAAATATTGATCATTCCCAACTTGCCAATCAAGTCTTCGAATGCTGGACGGTGTAGGCCCTTGGTAAGGACATCTGCCGTTTGCTCTTTGGTTGGAACATATATCAAATGCACACTTCCATCATCTAATTTTTCTTTGATGAAGTGACGATCAACTTCCACGTGCTTTGTTCGATCATGATGCACAGGATTTTGAGCAATGCTAACAGCTGCCTTGTTGTCACAATATAGTTTTATTGGTAGGGAATATGAAATCTTCAACTCTTGAAGAAGTCTTCTTAACCAGATTCCTTCACAAACTCCATGAGCTAAAGCTCGAAATTCTGCTTCAGCACTACTTCTTGCAACCACTGTTTGCTTTTTGCTTCTCCAAGTAACAAGATTTCCCCACACATAGGTGCAATAGCCTGAGGTAGATCTTCTGTCTACTGATGAGCCTGCCCAATCTGCATCAGTGTAGATTTCAATTGTCCTTTTATACCCCTTTTTAAAGAATAATCCTCTTCCTGGAGTATTCTTGAGGTATCTAAGCACCCTATAGACTGCACTAAGATGCTTCTCCTTGGGTGAGTGCATGAATTGACTAATCATACTCACCGCAAAGGCAATGTCAGGACGCGTATGAGATAAGTAGATTAGTTTACCAACCAATCGTTGATATTGTTCTTTATCCACCTCATTCCCATCTTCAATACCTAACTTGGTATTAGGTTCCACAGGTGTCTCAGCAGGTTTACACCCTAACATTCCTGTTTCCAACAAAAGATCTAGAACATATTTCTTTTGTGTTAGAGTGATGCCTGTTTTGCTCCTAGCAACTTCCATACCAAGGAAAATTTGAGAGTGCCAAGGTCTTTGAGTTCAAATTGAGCTGCTAGAAATTTCTTCAAGGTGTTCAATTCCTCAATATCATCACCTGTAAGAATTATATCATCTACATATACAATAAGAATAGCAATTTTACCATCCTTAGAGTGTTTGTGGAAGAGAGTATGATCAGTCTGTGCTTGAATGAAGCCTCTTCTTTTGACTGCTTGTGTGAATTTGTCGAACCATTCTCTGGGAGACTGTTTCAATCCATATAGAGACTTTTTTAGTTTACACACTGATTCATTTCCCCTTTCAAAACCAGGTGGAGGATCCATATAGACTTCTTCATGTAAGTCACCATTTAGGAATGCATTCTTCACATCTAACTGTTGCAGAGGCCAATCTAGATTGGCAGCAAGAGATAAGAGAACTCGGATGGTATTGACTTTAGCAACCGGAGCAAAAGTCTCATGATAATCTATCCCATGAGTCTGAGTGAAACCCTTTGCAACCAATCTTGCCTTGTATCTGTTGATGCTATTATCTGCATTGAATTTTATTGTAAACACCCATTTGCATCCTACTGCCTTTTTTCCTTTGGGTAGGGTCACTATCTCCCAAGTTCCATTTCTTTCTAAAGCATTCATTTCTTCAAAGACAGCATCCCTCCATTTTTTATCATTGAGAGCCTCATGTATATTTCTCGGTATCTTTGTACTATCCAACATAGTATTGAAAGCACGAAACCCTGGGGACAACTTTCCATATGAAATATGATTAGAAATAGGATGAGTAGTACAAGATCGAGTACCTTTTCTGAGAGCAATGGGCAAGTGTAGATCATTTTCACCATGACACTCAAGTATTGGGGTGCTGGAACTAGAACATGGTTCAGAATCCTGGCAGTGTAGAGGCTCTGGGTTATTCACACTTTGAGGAGGCTTTCGCCTGCTATAAACTTGTCCCCATGTTGAGGAGACTCCTGATGGTGAGGATTCTGTAGCTCCCCCTGTTTCCAAAAGTAGAGGTAATACTGTGGCATTAATAGGTTCCCATGACTGATCTTCATCTACTCCTATAGACTCCCCCTGAAGAGAAGTCGAGGGGAAGAAAGGGTCATTCTCAGAAAAAGTGACATCCATAGAGACAAAGACCTTACGAAGAGAGGGTGAATAACACTTATAGCCACGTTGAGTAGGAGAATAACCAATAAAGACACACTGGAGAGACTTAGGATCAAGCTTAGACCGTTGATGGGAGGGAATATGGACAAATACAACACAACCAAATAACTTGAGAGGTAAGGAGGAGACACATCGGAAGGAAGGGAAGATACGAACAAGACTAGAAAGAGGAGACTGAAATTTCAGAATGCGAGATGGCATTCGATTTATCAGATACGAGGCAGTGAGAACTGCCTCTCCCCAAAGATATTTAGGAACACTCGTGGTAAACATAAGAGCCCGAGCAACTTCAAGGAGATGTCGGTTTTTTCTTTCCGCAACTCCGTTTTGTTGGGGTGTGTCAGGACACGAGCTTTGGTGAAGGATGCCATGTTGGGAAAGATATTCTCCAAGAATAGAGTTAAAATACTCTTTGCCATTATCTGTACGAAGAATTTGTATAGCAACTTGGAATTGGGTTTGAACCATGGCATGAAATTTTTTAAACACGGATGCAGCATCGGACTTATCCTTTAGAAGATACACCCAACAAACTCGAGAATGGTCATCAATGAAGGTAATGAACCATCGAGTACCTGAAATATTTTTAACACGGGCTGGACCCCATATGTCGCTATGAATTAAGGAAAATGGGGAAGAGTCATGGTGAACTTTAGAAGGATAATGAGCACGAGTATGCTTGGCAAGTTGACAAATATCACAAGAAAACAAACTTGGACTTTTATTAATAAATAAGTTTGGCAACAACTTCTGAAGATAAATAAAATTTGGATGGCCTAGCCTACGATGCCACAGCATAACATCATTACATGAATCAAAAGGAAACATAGAGTTTTTTTCTACGAAAACAGCTTCATGAGTCACATCCTCCTCAAAGTAGTAAAGTCCACCATCCTCTCTAGCACTGCCAATCATCCTCTCCGAGTCCTGTTCCTGAAAAACACAACCATGTGGAAAGAATTTAGCAAAGCAATGCAACTCAGAGGTGAGCTTGCTAATGGAAATGAGATTACAAGTCAGAGAAGGAACATAAAGAACTGATGTCAAAGTAATCAGCTCAGAAAGTTTAATGGTTCCGTGTCCCGCAATCTGGGAAAAACTGCCATCGGCGATCTTGACCCGAGAAGGTTCAGAATATGGAGTGTATGAACAAAACAAGCCAAGATTACCTGTCATATGATCAGAGGCTCCAGAATCAAGGATCCAATGATTTTGACTATCAACATGGAAAGTTGTACCTTGCTGGACCACATGACTAGTGGCCTTAGGAGGTTGCTCGTGGTAATAAAAAGAGTGTTTTGAGGAAGCCATGAATAAAAAGAGAAGGGTTGACCGTTGATGAAAAATCAAGTTTTGTAAACTTTTGATCTGACCTCTGGAACAGGAAGGGGAGAAGCCGGGGAGAAGGTCTGTGCAAGTCGCGACGGAAAAAAAACGTCTGGAAGGCGGCGCGTGGTGGCGCGTGCAGCGGCTGACGGCGATGGGTCCAGCGACGGTCGACTCGTCGGATCCTTCTGAGTCGAATGGTCACCTCACTTTTTTGATCGGAGGTCAGTAAACTAGGTTTCTGTGTTGGACAGATTCAAGGCGGTGTTTAGGAGGTGTTTGACGGTGATGGAAGTGTTTGGATGGTTATTTCAGATTTGAATTAGGGTAGGAACGAACCCGCTCTGATACCATATTGAAAAGAAGTTTTTGTATATTGATATTGAATAAATTACATGAGTGAGTATTTATACAAGAAAGAATCGCTAAGAATGACTAAGCGATGACTAATCAATCCTATCACAATCCTAATCACAATCAATTCTAATCAATCACAATTAATCCTAATCAATCATAATCAATCCTAATCAATCATAATCAATCCTAATTAATAGGAAATAAAAACGGAAACATGTTTGAATTCTAATTTTCTACATATCTCAACACGCCCCCTCACACAAGAGCCCACTGGGCTTGAAGGGTAATGCACAGGCCCACCTACCTGTGCGAACAAAGAAATTCCACTAGAAAGAAAGTGGGGGCAGTGAGGATCGAACCCGGGACACGAGGCTCTGATACCATGTAAAGAACCAATGCAACCCAAAAACTTAAGCTATTGGGTGAGGCTACATTAATGATTTTATATATCTCAACAAAACACAACTGAAGAAGTAATGGCCAATGCACGAGCTCCCATCTATCAGTTTGAAGCATTCAATTACCTGATTGCTTTCAGCAGAAAGAATACAATGTTTATCTGCTTCGAGAAACCTTCCAACTAAATCACACTCTCGAAGAAGATGATCAACAATGGCGTCTATTTTGCTCTCCAAACATGACAATATGATACTTTCTATGTGATGGTGTAATGAGTTATTGTATGGATACCTGAATTAGTAGAGATTGCGTCAACAGAAGAGATGGGAAATATATATGCAGAATACATCAAGGTTTTTCCCAACATCTACTACAACTCTGCAAAATTGAAAATTAAAAGTTGCTTACTCAAAGAAAAGATCGATGACGCGTCGGATGGTCCCAGAGTTGACCAATTCTTTTTCCGCCACTTCATTTCCAGTTTTTAAAAGTACTGCAATGAATTCCACAATCTGAAATAAATTGCACATTTGTCAGAGAAAGAAAACGTATTCAAAGATGACGTTATGAATGTCGGAAGTACACAATAAAGCTTATACGAGGAATAAAATTCAACCTTAACTGACCGTGACATAGTTTTCAGGGGCCAGCCATATATAGCAAATTTATGATACACAAATATAAAACTAACCTTTAATCGATGCTTGCCAAGTGGAGGTTTCAATTCACCATATGTTGTAGGCAATACCTTTTCATCGGATGACACATCCAAAAGCACAAGCAATTCACCTGCAGACAAGATATGCAATCTTACTGGTGATGTGATTAAGCTGCTTAAATAAAATGTGCCAGATTTTATACCAAACAGAACGAAAAAGTTTCTATATCATTCTTCAAGCCTCTAATTCAGGAAAAATATAAAAAACATGGCCTCTGAGGATTAAAGTGCACAACATCTTGACCAATAGTACTTCGATAGCTATTGATGACTAGATGAATTAGGAAGAGAAGACTAGAAAGAAAAGGGAATAGGGGATAGCAACTAGAACATCAACAAATTAATTATTCATCAAAAATCAGTACTTAAACCAAATTAAAATCCATTTTATTGGCAAGCCTATAGGGATCTTTCTTCTAGGAGAAGTATTGGCCCTTTTGAATAGGCAAACTCCAGATGGCACTGTTTCCAGTGATCTTAATTTTACCATGACAAAGAAATGATAACTAAATATAATCTACTGCAGCAAATGAAAACCATAAATTAAAAGTCTCAAACCAAAAAAAAAAAACACGTACAAAGCCCACATTACAGCAGAGAAATAACCCCGCCACCCCCACCACAAAAAAAAAAAAAAAACACAAACTGTACTTACATATTTCCCCTTTCTTGAGGACTCATCTTTATATACCTCCTGTAGACTAGGGATCACCCTTTTAGTAGTTTTCTTAGAAATCTCTTATTATTCTCCAAAATTCTACATCTCATAACTTAACATAATTAAAAAAGCCTATAACCTTTTCTAGATAACTATAATTTCCTCCAGTCATATTGTGTTTCATATCATCATTATAAACAAGTATAATATAACTAATGTCAAATCCTAATATTGAGCATATAAACTCTTGCCCATATGAGGATAACAAACTATACTTACCAAGTTTAGGGAGCATTGCACCAACAGTATCTGGGTTTACAGGAATTTGTGGCTCATACATGTTTTGACTTCGGAATGAGAGAAAAAGTGAAGATGAAACAGCTGATTTTTTGGGATCCAACAAAGAAATACACACTGAAAGTGAGTTGACAAGGCTAGACTTTGATTGTGAATCTTCCAATGCATAACCTAAAATTTTTGCAACAAAACTGCAAAGTAACAAAACTTCACTAATCAAGTCACAGGTATGCTTAAAAAAAAAAAAACAAGTAAAGCCTTCCAATAAAAACCTTGGACTTGAAAGTTTAATTGCCAGAGTAGATGATGCAATTCGAGTTATTGCACATAATGTTTCAGCTACATTGGCATGAACTTCAGGAGGACTCTGGTTCAAACAGAAAAGAAACAGTTCTCAGATAATTTCTAACAAAAGACAACAAGGCAGCAAAGAGCCTATAAAATTCAAACGCTAAAGAATAACCAAATTGGGATCTTTCTGTTTCCCAGAAAGATTAATTTTCTTTCATGTATCTCTCCATGTATAGCTCCAATATTTATTTTATGAGAACCTATGACGACAAACCCAAAACACCACAACCCAGAATTAGTTGTGACAGTGTCCCTGACAAGTGACAAAATGTGATGTCAAGTAGTCAAATTCCTTGATCAGGCCGATATTACGCACTCATGCTTGTAGAACAAGCCTATGGCTTCATGTAAGCTCAATGAACAAGACTCAAATCACTTAATACTGGGCAAGAGCAGAATGGCTAGGTGAGGTAGGCTAAAGAACATCCCATTCCCATGGATTATCTACCAATAAATAAATAAACTAGCCCTCCTACAAAATATAGTGAATATCATGATGTTTAGGTGCATACACAACATACAGCTAATCAGAAAAATTTGGCTAAAGCACATATAAACCCAGAATATAGATGCTACACTTACAGATGGGCTTAGTTTATCAACAATCATCTCTAGCAGGTTGCTCTCAGCCAACCATTGCATCACATCTATAAAATTGGGATATGCATGGTCATCAGCACCTACTAATCGAACCAAAACCTGAGCAAAGAACTTATCTCAGAACCCATTGTAACACATTAGCAAGATTCTCAATAATGTCATAACTACTAGATAGAAGTTTACCTCCATAATGGATGTAATTCCTATTAAATCAACCAGTTGGCGAAAAACATGCTGATGGGTCTGCAGAGAGTATGCGGAAGCATGAATGAAAGATGATTTCACAAGAAAACCATATACCATACAGCTTAATAATAAAATAGACTACAAACTGATCCACATAGAAGTGCTAAGAACGAAAGGAAGAAGTTTTTTGCCCGGTAGTTCTTTGTTGTCTCCTTAAAAATTTTCATTATAACATAAAAATAAAATTCTACAACAAAAGCACATTGCTTTACTTACTTGAACATAATTCATAAGTGGCACTGTCTTTCGAATCATTAGACAAATAACAACCTGCAAAATGGCATAAAAATTAGCATAGAGCAAGAAGTTTTAATATAACCATATAGCTAATGCTGACAAAATGTCAAAAAACTAAATGTTCCAACATTAACAAGCATATACCTTGCTAAAGTAACCAGCCAGTAAGGTACTATGAGAACGATCGGGCTCCAAGAAGGAGAATAATAAGTTCATGAGCTGCAATAACAAGAATGGTAAGTGGAAATAAATACAAGCAAAGCACTACTATATGACATCAAATCTATATATGTGTGTGTGTGTGTGTGTTATGAAAATTAAGTATAAACCTCTTCTTCATCCACCAAGGTCTTCAAAATGACATCAATTTCACATGTAAAGATCTCACAGGCAATGAATGGAAACCTAAATTATAGAACAACGATCAGATGTTAAAATGGGGGAAACAAGAAAGTTGAAACATTTAAATATAAAGCTCCTTTGCAACAAATTTTCAGTTGTGACTGCATACTTGAAGAGCCGTTTGTTTTCAGCATCTTCCGGTGGTTCTTCGATAATGTAGCATAGCAATTGCTCAACCTGAGCTCTATCTCTGAGACTGAAAGTAAAGAACAAGACAATGGCAAATAATTATTAATTACCTTGCATTGAATCATCATTGCATATCCTGCCTGTGCTTTATGTAATTAAACTTACTTCCACTTAACACTGGACGTAAAAATAGGTAGATACAGAAAAAGTAAAATAACAACAATAACCAAGCTTTAGTTCCTACTAGGTGGGGAAAGCTACATGGATCAATCATAGCCATTGGACTCTATCAAAAACCAAAATAAGCACAATAGTGGGGGGGGGGGGGGGGGGGGGAATTGTTATGGAAGGAAGAACTCTATTATTTCGAACTGATCAGAAACATACAAGTTGATGAGACGGCTATTTAAAGCCTTGCATTCTTGTATTATTTCCTCTTCATCCAGAAGCTCTTCCAAAGTGAAGTTCTCCTTGTCCAATAGTGCCTCCACCTGCAGAGAACCGGTGACACAAAATGATACATTGAGGAAGTAAATAAGCCAGGCAAGCTTTGAGCCACTTGAGGCTTTGATCATAAGATCAAGACACCATCATAATATTCTTCTCCATCAATTATGAGACCTTCAGTTACGAAATTTCACTCTAAAGATCTATCATTACAGAGATAGTAAAGAAATATGATAATCTTGAAGAAGTAAAGCAAGATTTTGGCCAAGTGCCTTCGAATTTAAATCTATAGAATACATAAAGTGAAAACTCTTGAAGACTCATTTATGGTATTATTTCTTTCTTTCTTTTTCATAAATTTGCAATAATTTGAGTGTATTTGCTTTAAGTAAATTTCATTGCTCGGTAAGTATGCCCAAATTAACACCCTAAGACGGAGGAAGGACATTCTACAGAGAAGGTAGTAAAATTTACGGACAAAACATTAATTGAATAATTCGCTAAAGATCCTCAAATATGTGTAATCGATACTCCTCCTTCCTAACATAGCATGCCACTAAAGCAGAGATTCGTTAAAAAGAAACAGCAGACTGAGAAAAAGAGCACACATATTGCAGTAATTAGAATTCAAAAGGAATTAAAGCAAGGAAAAACACGCTAGATAAGCTAAGGTCGGCCTGCAAATGGAAATTACGCTAATAAGACACAGCTGGGTAACTATCAGCTAAGCACAGTGGAAGAACAATTCATTGATTGGTAATTAGAAAACTTAACTAATGTTAAATAATTGAGCGCGTTTGAAAAAGGAAACCAGAACTAATTGATGCTACAACTAACGAGCAAAACAGAAAAAGAAAATAAAGAATCGAATAGGAATTCAAATGCAGCAAAATTCAGCTATTCGAGTTAATTAGCAGAAGAGAACCAGAAAGAAAGAGAGAGAGAGAGAGGAAAAACTCACAGGAGAGGAGGCAGAGATAGAGGGGAGTTTCCAAAACATGCTGAAAAAGAATATGGAAGAGTGAGAAAGGGTAGAAGGAGGACGTGGTTGGATCCGTTAACCGGCGGCGATTGTAGGCGGAGTTAGCCGGGGAACATCGCATCGGAGAGGTTGAAATAGGAAGCCGTAAACCCTAATTTCGAGGGAGAAAGATCGAAAAGATGCGAGGACGTGAATATCAAACAGAGAGAGAGAGAGAGTAATCGTATGTGGTGGTAGCTACGGTGATTGAAAATTGAAGGAGAAGGGCGCTCTAGTGATACAAAAAGGATGTACTTCGGAATTGCCACACAACAGCACCACCCCCGCTACATAACATGGAAATGTATGTATGTATATATGTACGTATACGTACATACGTGTATACATTCTACTCTAATCTCTAACACAATACATACTAAATAGCAAAGTTTTTTAAGATTTTCGCTCTTTGTTTTTAATTTTATTTTTTCAAGATCGAGTGAGGAATTCCTGGAGTGTTATGTTTCTAAGCGTTAAGCATTGAGAAGAGATAAATAAATCAAAGAGAAATAGTGGGATATTATTTTCGTTTGTTTATTTCATTTAAGTATAAAAACGAAAAGGTAAATATTCTCTTTAATTTTGAATATAAGTTAAAATGTATGAAATTTATTTTATTTTTTAATTCTCTTTCGAATTAAAATATACATTTTCGAATTCAGTTTTGAATTTTGTTACGACCACTCAAATTTTATAACATTTCTTTAAGAAATAATACATTTATTTACATAAAAAGAAAAAAAAAATACTAATACATTGGCAACTAGACTACTAGAGAAATGCACATACGTCCATAAATCACTCACAACACAGGTGTCATGTGATGCACCGAAAGACCCTTTTTATTATGCTTGGTGACACTGACCTGCCGGTAGTTTATACCACTATACACATGACTAATTGGCCGTTTCAATTTAATTAATGGTTTCAAAATTTAATTTTGGATATATAAAATTAGAGTGAAAATATTCTAACTACTAAAAATTTTTACTACTAGCTTCTTACCCATCACATACCATTGGATCAAAGAGAGAAAATAAAAAGTTTTTGAAGAGAAAATATTAAAAAGTTTTTGAAGAAAGATAAAATGTTAATCTAATGATGATTAGATAGGTAGTAAATTGATAGTGAAAAATTTTGGCAGTGAAAATATTCTTCCTTGTAAAATTATTAGAGAGAATCTTTTCATTTTTATAATTTTGCTCAGTTCGATCAAATTAATAATGTAGATAAATTAAAAAAAAAAAAACATAACGTTATTATTATATAATATTTCGCACATTCCCATATAATACAAAATAAAAAAGCGGCAATCCACATAAAAAAAAAAAAAAAAAAAAAAACACAGAAGGGGCTGGGAGGGCACGTGTCTTCCGCTTTGGCGACTTTTTAAATCCGATAAAAAGGAGGGGGGTTGGTTTCCTTTTTTATGACTAATTTTCTTCAGCTGTCTTTCTTTCTTTTGGGTTGTTGGCTTGCTAAAATTCTAAGGCTTAGCGGGAAATGTGATTTAACTTGATTTAGAGAAGCAAAGTTCAGGACATAGGTATATAATGGCAATGGTCCACGAAAACTTTATGCAGATTAATCATCTTCATATTATAAGAGATAATTTTATCTCCTACAAACACATAAAAATTTATGTGGAACCATGTAAAAAAAAAAAGAAAAAAAATATAAGTCGCACACACTTTTATATATATATATAAGAGATAAAAGTATCTCTTATAACACGAGAAACATTAACTTTTCTATAAATAGATCAAGCATTTACAAATAATCGATTGTGCTAACTTTCATATCATCTTTTCTATTTCTTTAATTTATTTTGAGTATTCCACCACCTTAAATATCATATATCTTGTGAATTTAAATAAATCTATTTACTATACTTTTATATTTATCTTACTCTCTTTTTATGATATGTTCCTATTGTCGTTCCAGTAACTACGAATAAATAGAACAAAATTAGGGTGCCTTATAATTTTAAAATTTTATTTTCGCCCTCTATTACAAAAATATCTAGGTCTGCCACTACGTGGCATCCTCGGATAATCTACACATTCTTCTTATCAATGTGTTTCTGAAAGGGGATAAGGCTATTTAAAATTCCTTTAGGGCCAAAAACAAGCTTAGCTTTATGGACGACTGCATGGGTCTATCAAGAATCCAGACAAGGCTTACTCTAATAAAGGTTTTGCCTGAATACACATGCATATATCTGAATACTACATCATCATATAACATGCCTGAATACACAAATGTTCATGCATCAAAACAGAAGACATAAACAAAATATATACAGACTATATATAGTATAATGGATCAGACATTATGATCCCAAAATGAATAGAATGCTATAAGCAATAAAAACATGTCCTCCAAAATAATAGCAGCATAATGCTACCCAAAGATCCGATCTCTAACAGTGGTGACGAATCACCCCAAAATCCACACAAGTCCACTACGGCACCTCTAGCCATGGGTCGTATCCTTGCTCCGTGAGGGCTTACCGACTATCTGTACACCTGAAATGATGTCCTCAAACGGGGTGAGATAATAACTCTCAGTAAGCTTTAGCTTTATAGACAAATCCTCATACCATGGGCCAACTCCTGCATGAGAGTCAGATACAGAGTATATAAAGCATCATATAAACAAATATCATAACAGAACTGAGCATATTCACATGTCGTGTCAAAGATATACGCAGTCATTCTAAAGGGAGGACCCTAAGCGAAAATCAATGCACGTGCTCCCAAGGGTGGACCCCAAGCGGAACTCAACAAATAACAAAGGTGTACACAGTCAATTCCAAGGGAGGACCCCGAGCGAAAATCAGTGCGCATAAATTCATTGGCCAAGAATCATCACGGTAATCACATTAGAACAAAACATATCATATTTCCATATAGCTCTATATGAATGCATCTATACTAAGTATCAGAAGACAATCATATAATATCAACCATAGTCCACTAACATGGTGGAGCACATAGATAGGAAAGAACTCTTTAAACATAGAGCTTACCTCTCACGCAAGTTACTTAGCTTTCTCCAAAATAATCCACAAATCCAAAATCCCTAGGCAAACCTAGAAAAGGAATCCAAAACAAAACTCAATAAAATGATACAATGTCATGCAATTCTACAAGACTAGGGTTGTGCATGGGTCAGGTCGGGTCCGGTTTTTGTCCGACTCGACCCAACTTAGTTTTTATAGGTCAGGTATTTTGACCCGACCCGCTTTAATTTGATCCAAGTCAGGTCTGACTTGGATTGGATTTTGTTGAACTAGTTCAGAACCGGTTTGGATCTGACCTGACTTGGTTTCTGAAGTGGGTCAAATCTGACCTGACCCATTTTTGACTTGGTTTTCTCACAAAATTTTGTCGCAATTTTTATGTTGCAAAAGACGAAAATTTCGTGTCAAAATTATTTTTTCGTCGAAATTTTTACAAAAAAAAAAAATTCTATTGAAATTTAGTTTTCGTCAACAGTTTTGACGAAAATGATTTCTTCCATCAAATGTTTTAAACGAAAAAATAATTTTGTCAAAAAATTTGACGGAATGTTTTTCGTTCAAAATTTCGATGGGAATGTGTTCTGACGAAAATTTTGACGGAAATTATTTCGAGGGAAATGTTTCATCTGAAACTTTCGACGAAATTTAGATTCTCTAAAGAATTTTGACAGAATATTTTTTTCGTCAAAATATTTTTTTTGTCAAAAAAAATTATGTAATTTTTTTATAGAAATGTGCATCGTTGAAAATTTTGATGGAAATTTTTTATCAAAAAACTTGACGAAAATATTTAGTTGAAAATTTTCAATGGAAATGTGTTTCGCTAAAAATTTCGACGAAAATTTTTTTTTTCAAAAAGTTTAACGAAAATTTTTTCGTCGAAAACTTTCGCCGAAATTTGAAATCTGTAAAGAATTTTGATGAAATTTTTTGCCGTCAAAACTTTTTGATGACGAAAATATTTCCGTCGAAAATTTTCGCCGAAATTTGAAATCTGTAAAGAATTTTAATAAAATTTTTTGCCGACGAAATTTTTTGATGGAAATGTGTTTCGTCGAAATTTTCAATGAAAATTGTTTTGAGGAAAATGTTTCATTTGAAACTTTCGACGAAATTTAGATTCTCTAAAGAATATAGACAAAATATTTTTTTCTGTCAATATTTCTTATCGAAATATTTTTGTCAAAAAATTTTACGAATTCTTTTTAAAGAAATGTGTTCCGTTGAAAATTTTGATGGATATATTCTTTATCAAAAAATTTGACGAAAATATTTAGTCGAATTTTTTTTATAGAAATGTGTTTCGTAAAAATTTCGACGAAATTTTTTTTTGTCAAAAAGTTTAACGAAAATGTTTCTGTCGAAAACTTGCGCCGAAATTTGAAATCTGTAAAGAATTTTGATGAAATTTTTTTCCGTCAAAGAATTTCGATGAAAATGTGTTTCGTCGAAAGTTTTTATGAATATATTTTTTTGTAAAATATTTTGACGAAATTTAGATTCCGTAAAAAAATTTGACAAAAAAAATATTCCGTCAAATTTTTTTACCGATATGTTTTTAGTCACAAATTTTGATGAAAATATTTTTCGTCAAAAAATTTTGCGAAAACTTTTATGAAAATATTTTCCATAAAAAATTTTGACGTAATTGTTTTACGTTAAAACTTTTCTTTTAATGTAATTGTGATTTTTTTTCACATAATGGGTATGGGTCAAGTTTTGGGTCAGTGGTCAATATTAAAACGAGTCAGGTCTAAAACTGACCCAAATAAAAGTAGGTCAGTATTTAAACCAGTTCAAAAAATATGGGTATTTATGGGTCGGGTCAAGGTCGGATCAAGGGCAGGGCAAGTGAACCAGTTTTTTTGCACACCCCTATACAAGACACACAAACTTTGTTGCTTACTTTCTTTTAGACAATTATGACACACCCCTAGATTTTTATGCCATTTAGTCTTATCGCATTTCACTTTTCAATCCTTTATGCCAATCATATGCCAATACACTAGTCATTTTACTAAGTCATTGCTTCTTATATATTTAGGACCCTTAACAATATTTACAACACTTATCTAATATACCATAGTGGTTTCCGTAACCCATAAGGCCCAATTTAGTGTGTTCATATTTTTCCAGCTTGAGTTACCTTTGTTCAAACAGGAACTGGGAATAAACTATATATCAAAAAAATTCCATATTTTAGTATGTTATTTTAGACTTCCTGCATTTTCCAACTAGGTATTATACACCTCAATCAGAGTTGTATAGCTCAAGTTATGCTTTTTGGAAGTTCATCTCACAAAATTGTTTTCAAAAGGATCCCAACCTCCCTCACTACTTTTTCCATTGTGGGAGTTACACAAGTCATATGGCTCTCAAATTGTAATATGTTGTAGTAGACACCTAGGGCTTTAATTAAAGGTATTATAATCTTAATTTGGGTAAGAAATGACGGAGATATGAATTTTTGGAGTTAGAAGTCAAAGAGCAAACTGCACTTCGCGATTTTGGGCAATCTGTACTCAAAATGACTTTGGGAACAAATCACAACACTTAATCTTCTCAAATTTTAGGGCAATAAATATGACATCTCAAGCTTTAAAATGAGGTATTGAGCCTCATTTGACCAACTGATGAGGGAGATATTGCTCTCCAAAGTCAGAGGCAATATTCCCACAATTTTCAAGTCTTTGAATCTTACAACTTATGTTCATTATAGGGTTTTTCACAAGTTTCAATCCAAAAAATCTAATTTCATGACTCCAATTGAATCTCACATCATTCCACATGCCTTTGTTATCAAACATATGAATTTAACTAACAAACCCTCATAAATTCCAATATGGCTGAAATTCAAAGGGGGACGATCATGAACATTTTTCAATTTTCAAACTCCACAATCATGTACTAATACTCCTACAACCATCATCAGTCATAATCAAAGTATTTTAACCTCCAATTTCAAACCAATTGATTTCCTACCAAAATGCTCATAAAACTCAAATCATGAAACCAAGAGTTCAAGTCATAGAAAATTATGTATCTTACCTCAAATGACTTTTAGGAACTCAAGGGAACAAGCTCCAAGCTTGGAATCACTCAAAACCATTGATTTTTGCTTCTTAGGTGAATAGTAATAGCCACACAAATGGAAGAAGATCTCTTCATATAATGAATCCCAAGTAGAAATGAGCTATAGGTTTTACTCTTAAGGGCCCAGAGAACATTTTTCATGTTGGAACTTTTGTGTTTTGATGAGTGGAAATGGTTGGAAAATGAAGAAGAAAGAAAGCACAAGTTCTTGTTCTAAGAGAGGGGCTAGCCATGGGTTTCCACGAGGAAAGAGAAGAAGATGGAGTCTCGTGTTGTGTTTTTCTCTATCATCAATTATCACTTAAATGGATTTAATTATTTACTAACTTAAACTTTACTAATTTAACCCTCTTAAAACTTAATACCAAAAACATAACTTAATAAATATAATATTTTTAGTCATAAATAAAATGACTTGTTTGGCATAAATTGAATTTTCTCAATTTTTGAGTTCTATCGGTATATTTCACAACAGTACAAAATATCCGGCAGAAAATAACTATTCACAAAATTTTCGTGAAAGGTCTCAAAACGCTCGAAATCAAATTCTAAACTAATATTTGACATTTATATTCTCAAAATAAATCTCTAATTAAAGATTTACTAGTTAGGGTCATTATAGTTCCATTACCGACTTTTTCATTACTCTTAGTTGCCATCCAATTTCGCGAGAATGCAAAAACAAGTTATTGTCTCCATTAACAAACCGAAGTTGAATACAAATCCATGACAACTACTTTAGAGGTTATATGGTTAAAGTCATTTCCGAGTTCCCTTAGTATTTCGCATCCTTAACCTGTCAAGTTTTATTGTGATAACCAAACTGCTTTTCACATAGCAGCAAATTCGATTTTTCACGAGCGCATGAAACACATAGTGCTCACATTATGTCAAGAACTCTTGAAACTGCTTACATCAAGTCATAAAATCAACTCGCTAATATCTTTACGTAGAGCCTTGTCAAATAGGCATTTAACTAATTTGGTTTCAGATTTATGCTTTTCCACCCTCCCCAGAAATTATGACTCTTGAGGTTCGAACCCATTACTCTTTGGGCAGGTCAGATCTTATAATCTAACTGAACTTACACTAAACCAACAACTCTAAAGTGTATATTACTATTTTTCAGTTAGGACAATATGTAAATAGGTTCATTAAGTTTAGTTGTATTTTATCCTATTTCAAATTTTATATTTAAATTTCATATCTATCTTATTTGCTGTAAGTTTGGAACCTTTTTAGCATATTTTAAGGCAATTTGTTCATTAAATGAAACTCATCAAATTCTACTATATCATTTTTGCAAATTGTCCCACCATATATAAGTCATATAAAATTACGAGAGCAAACATGCTCAAATGTAAAATATTGCAACTACATTTAATGGATGTAGTTTAGTTGGCAAAACAGATTGAGAAGATGAGGAGAGAACTTATGTTCGATTCCCATCAAATACATATTTGGAAAGGGGCAAAGAGTTTTAATTGTGACTAAGCCCCAACTCATAATTAGTTTTATGGCCGACTCAAAAAGTTGAAGCTTGTGAGGATATTGGGTGTGACTCACCTCAAAGAGGTAATTAGGGTCACTATAAATAAAAAAAATATTGCAACTCTGTAAAACATAATATTTCTAGAGTAAATACCCTTTCTGGGTCCCTAACAAATTTCACGAAGCCTTTTTTGGTCCCTAGCAATAAAAATGCTATTCGCGGTCCTTGTAATTTGAAGAAGAAAAAAAAGTCATGTTAGTCTTTCTGTTAATTGGCCTTCAACGGCGTTTGTAACGGTGCACACGTGGAACGTTAGTTTGCTGAGTCATAATGTGATAATCTACGCTGGACAAAGGACAATGTCGTTTTGAATATAACTTGCATCTCCATGGAGGTTGGACGTAGACTTGACGTTGCAAGAAGGGTAAATACAGAACCTTAACTCAGTTGACACTTAAAAATTTTCCCAAATCAATTTCACGTTCATTTCTGCAAAATACAACAGTATAACTTAAATTGGGGCACAGTGCAGTAGGAGAAGATGGGTGTTTCTTCTGGCATGGAGGGCTCAAGTGAAAGTACTTCAATTTGTGGTCGAACCTTTACAAGGACTGCTGGTCGAAGCTGTAAACGTGGGAGGCAAACTATTGTGTATACCTCCAAAACTGACAGAAATTCAAATAGAGCATTCTTTGGGTGCCCCAATTTCAAGGTGTAAATCTGTAATCTATTTTGATTCAAGTTGAAACTTATTCTGACCTTGGTTTCTTTTGCTGGCAAGAGAAGAAGCCATATTGTGATTTTTTCAGATGGGTGGATGATATTTATAATGAAAGGATAAAGCTGGAAGAAGAAAGAATAAACAAGGTGGAGTTGGATGCAGCTGAAATGGAATTCAAGTTGAAGTATGTGGACATGAAGCTGAGTGACCAATTGCAAGTTAAGCTGAACGAGCAAGAATTGAAGATTAATGAGCAGGAAAGAAAACTGAAAGAGCTATCACTGAAGATGGTTTTAGAGTTAGATGGGATGGAGAAGGAAATTAGACATGTTGGTAGGTCAGCTAGGGTCTTAGTTGTTACCATTATTGGTCTGGTTAGGATATGTATTTTTGTTGGAGGTAGGCTAACAATAAAGGAAAGTGTATCCAGTGTATTTTTGCTAAAATGAATTGTGATGAGTACTCTTTTGAATGAATAAGAAAGAAAACTTGATTTACATTGGTACTTTTTTCGGTTTCTATCTTTATTCTCAATAGGTGCTGAAATAAGGGTGGTTATTGTGTTAATCCCAAGGCCTACTCCCATTCTCTGTAGGCATGTGATGCCAGAAGGTGTTGTTGTGTGCTGATGATGTTCCAAGCAATATGGTGCATACCCAAATGGGAAACACTCTAATCTTGATGCAAGGATGATACTTTTCAATTTTCATTTGCAATTTTGAGATGTTAGTGGGAAGGTGTATATAAATAAGGGATCCTCATGTTACATTTTATGCAGAAGATTGTAGCTTCCAACATTAACATTTAACATCACACACAATAATAACTACTGAAGCACTTTAATCTTAGTAGCTTAGGTTTGTTTGAATTGATATACCAGCTTATGGACATCAGCTTTTACAATTATGAATGAGAAAACTACTAAAGCAGTTATTAAATTGATGAGATAAAATTGAGGGAGAGAAGTTCATAGAAAAGGGAACCAACAGTGATGATTGCTGCACCAGGTTCGAATAATAACCATAGGTTGCAAATCTATTATATACTTCATTTGTTGCACCACCATATATTATGACATTATAGTGAATTCCTAATTTTTGTGTAAGAGACTTTGACCAGAGGGGAAATTATGCAAAGAGGATTGAAACTGACACAAAACAAAGAAATGAGCTCAGACAAACTCAACGCCAATGGGAGGATATGGTCACCACATTAATCATGAACACATTTTAAAACATACACATCATTAAGTTATATATGTCCTCAAGTTTTGAATACATCAGATTGAATAAAGTGCCTGTAATACAAAATATAGGCTATATGCAATCAGTACCCATTTACAAAATATAGTCAAATGACTTGTCAAACCATACACATCATTAATTTATATATGTCCACAACAATCAGTAGCCATTTACAAAATACAGCCAAATAACTTGTCAATAATTCTGAGTTAAAAAAAAGGGCCTGTAATACCCTGATGAACAAAAAAAAAAGAGCCCGATGAATAGAACCATATTGGCCTGTAATACAAAAAGGCATGTAATAAATAATGTCCTGTAATTAAAAAAAGGGCCTGTAATACATAATGGCCTGTAATCTGTTTGTTATACAAAAACCACTGTGGATAAAACCAGGTGCTCATTTTCTTGAAGTTGGCCTTAGTGGCTTAAAACCAGGTGTGGACATGAAGGCCATTAATCTGTTCCATGTGCCACTGATAGTTGCATTTATAGTTTCATTGGACACAACTTCTGTAAGAACCCGCACCGTTAATTAAGGTATTTAATTAATTAATTATGCGAAATTAGGAAATGATTCCATAATTGACTTTAATAATTATTATGAGGCTTTAATAATTATAGTAAGTGAGTAATAATGCTGAAAGTCGCTTTTCGGAAGAAAAGTGCAGATACCGGTTCTGCTAGTCGGTATAAATGCGTACCGAAAAAGTATCCCGAAAAATAAATGTAAGTGCATGATAATTACTAGAATAATATGTAGGACTTGTAAAGCGAGTTTCAAGTCCAAATAATGAGAACTGGTGCTAGAAACCGGTACTGGCTTGGAAAAGCGCGTACCGGAAAGGTACTCGGAAAATTATAAGAAAAATAAGTAAATTCTTGGAAAAATGTGTAGTTTCAGAATCCAAAGTTTGGGATTAAAATGCTAAGTGTAGCAATTAAAGTTAATACTGTGTGTTTAAATGTTAAGTGGCTATATATAGGCTTGTTAGCACAAAACCCTAGGCCATAACACATTCTCTACGTGAGTCTTAGGGCTGGCCAACTGCTGAGTACTGTTCCATTGTGTTCCTCTTCCATTTCTTGAGCTTTGAGGCAACTTCCTTCACAAATCCTTCTCCTAAACACTTGGTGTGGGGTGAGAGTAGCTTTGGGGCTGTGTTGTTGACCCTGTTCTGTGTTGGGGTTGCTGTTTGTGAGTGTTGGAGGGGCTGTCCTCTTGAGTTGAGGTGGTGAGAGTATTTCTCTTGGCTTGTGAAGCTCCAAGGAGCTTCCTTTGTGTGGAAAGGGCCAAGCTTTGGTAGCATTTTCGTGTACCCTTCAAGTCAGACTTGGAGAGGCAGAGTGTGGAGCTCCAAGAGCCTTTACTTCTGAGTTTTGAGCCTTGGTATGTTGTACCAACCTTTAACTTGAGTTCTAAGGCTTAAAAATGATACCTTGATGCATCTAATGGCTAAAAGATGATAACTTGTTGTTGGGTAATGTTGAACACACCTAGAAATGCATGTTTAGGTGTTTAAAATCGATAAAAACCCAACCTTGGAAGGATATCTTCACGAAATGCAGTTTCTGCATTCTGTCGTGAAATATCCGGATATCTGCCCGAACAATATCCGGATATGTGATATCCGGATATGGGTTTTGAGTATCCGGATATTAGATATCCGGATATGGGATTCTGGATATCCGGATATTGCATATCTGGATATGTCCAGTTAGATATCCGGATATGGTCCCGAGGAATATCCAGATATTCTGGGATTTCGAAGAACAGTAGCTGTGCTGTGAGGACAGTAGGCTATTGGGGGTTTGTGGACCCTAGATTGATGAAGTTGAACTTCTGTAATTAATGAACTAAGTCAGAATCGTTGTGATTAAGGACTTATGGCTTGGTATGGAGCCTTAAGACGTAAAACGTAAGGAAAGGCGTTGTCTTTAAGTTTTATGCTTGTGTTGCATTATTATTGATATAGTATTGGTCCATAACAGATTGTGAATCTGTTGTGTTTGGACTTTGAACTGTGGACTCTTGGCTTTTGGAGTTAGCTTGCAAGGTAAGCTTTCGTGTCCTCGGTTTAGCCATGTTGTGGTTCCACCATGTCCCATGGGGGTATGGTTTATGCATGCTGTGTACATGCTTTTGGATATTTGATATGTTGATTGAACTTTACATGTAACGGATTTTAATATGCATGTGCTGTTTCATCTTGACGGGAAGCCTGAGTATGTAGCGCCATACAAGACGATGTACCGGGGTGAATGCAAGTGGTACTTGCACGGTGTGTAGGTGATAGACGTATACCTGCACTGTCTCTGGCCAGTAGATTAGTATTGACACACATGGCATGATTATCTGCTGCATTGCATCGTTTTAGAAATGATAAATGATAAACTGTTTTTAAACTTATATTGCACATGTAAGTGAGCTTGGGGTGGAAGATCCTTGAGGACTCACTGACTTACTGAGATTTCTAGATTAGAGATCTTACCCCACGTTTGGGGAATGCTTATTTCAGGATCAGGTAGTATGAGTACTGATGCCTCAGGCGGCAGGAGGCCAGAGTTTAGCTGATTATGTTTTACTGCTTATGTTAGCATGACTGAATTTGGATGTTGTTTATGTTTTTCGCTATTTATGATATGTTGTTGTTGAGACTGATGTTGGGCATCTTGCCTTATTTGAGTGAGCATGGGGATTGTCCATGACACTTTCTGTTAGTACTTGT
The DNA here is from genome assembly GCF_033153095.1 of Gastrolobium bilobum. Lineage (NCBI taxonomy): Eukaryota > Viridiplantae > Streptophyta > Magnoliopsida > Fabales > Fabaceae > Gastrolobium > Gastrolobium bilobum. The sequence continues at coordinate 64,036 of NW_026896274.1, read as the reverse complement.
AGTTTGGAGTTGTATAAACTGTTAGATGGTCCGGTCTACGTTGTTGTAGTTCTGTGACTAGAGCCACCCTTATATTATCTATATTATGAGGTATTTCAGTTAGCTGTTTTATTGCAATTACATACAGGCGATGTTTTATTAATTGATTATTAAGCAAGATTGGTAATGTTAATGGCATCATAATTGAAAAGAAAAAGTAATTCCGCATTTTAATTAAGCGCAGCTTAATACGATATTATGATAACATTACCGGATATATACGGGGTGTTACAACTTCAGTTGCCTGTGGTGGGTTTGAAAGAGGTGGGCTGCGACCTCTAAAGTTTCCTTCATCTGGCTGAGTATTGCCTACTGGTGCAGGGTCTCCTTGGCTTAGAGGTATTTCTTCCTCTGGTCTTGATGATATACTGACATTGACTGGATTTGCTGGACTTGCAGGTCTCTTCCCTTTCTTACAAGGTGTGGGTCCCTTGCATGTCTTTGCATAGTGACCAAACTTACCACATTTAGGACATTTAGTTGCATATGTCCTTTTTACTTTCTTAGCAGTACTACCTTGTTCTTCACTTGGATCCTTTCTCATGTGTTTCTTGGGACGTCCAATTGGCCTTTTTAATGGTGGAGGAATAAGTTTAGGTTCAACAGAGGAAGGCCAATACTGGTAAGAATTTACTGGGTTTAATGTGTGTTTATAAGTGGCATGCAAAGCATCCATTGTAAGCCATTGATGCACATAAATCTCAACAGGTTCATTCTTATGACATATTGCTGCAATTGCATGCTCACATGGCAGTCCAGTCAGCTGCCAGACATTGCACGCACATGTTTGAGTTGTTAAATTCACTCTAACCTTCTCACATTTGCCACTGACTTCATATATATCTTGTTGTAAATTTCATGTCCATGTAGGTGTCCATGAATTGCTTAATACCTTTAATTGATCAAGCTTCTTCTGTTATGCAAGAGCAATTTTAACCCTAACTGTTCCCAGAACCCTTTGATGTGATTCCATCCTCCTCATGATGTAACACCTCAATTCCTCACAAAGACTAATTATTGGCTTAGACCTATAACCTACAATTTTCGCATTCTAAACCTCTGCCATGTTGTTTGTTATATTGTAACAATTAGGCCAATGACTAAAATAGGCCTTCACCTAACAAGAGGGTTCAATGTTGTCTAGATACTTCCAAGCACCTTCATTTAACCCTTTTAATCGTTGCATGGCTTTCTGGAATTGTGGAATAGTGTTGCATCTTGCACACTTCCAAACAATGCCCTTGATGGCCTTATCCTTTCACTGCTTTATGAAATTTTTCCACATATGTTGCACACAAAATCTATGATGTGCACCAGGCATTACCTCTTTCATAGCTGGTATCAAAACCTGCATACAGAAACCAAACAACAAAAACTTAAATAAAAAACATACTATAAAATAAGTTCATAAAACAGTTAAAACCATATTATCACACTTCCTCAAACATACCTTCCGTTGATCTGAAATAAAGTTCCAACAATAGACTCCATGGTTCCCAATGTCTTATAACAGAGTCAAAAACCATTTCTAGTTTTCCTTTGTCTCATTTTCCACAACTGCATAAGCAATTACATAAAAGCTCTTGTTTGCATCCTCTTCCACTGCACTCAACAATTGTCCTCCATAGTAGCCTTTTAAAAAACAACCATCCAGGCCAATTAATGGCCTGCAACCAGCTTTGAACCCTTTTATAAATGCATCAAGACATATATACAATTTGGAAAAAAATGGTAGGGCTTGTGGGTTAGGTTGGGGAATCACTTGCATCTGGAAAGTGGAGCCAGGATTTCTTCTAAGAAGCTCCGCTAGATAGTCCCTTAACTTTGCATATTGTTCCTTCTCACAACCTTCAATTCTACTTTTGGCTTTATGATGTGCCTTGCTAACTTTCTTCAAATGTACATGGATTTTGTATTCTTCTTTCAAATGTTCATATGCTTCAACCCTTGTCATGTTAGGTTGTGTCACTAGCCTTTTCTCTAATTTATTGGTCATCCAATCTTTACTGGCCCTTTTATTTTGGAATAGTGTGCAACAAGAATGTGAATCATTATATGTTTTGACTTGGAAAGGGTCAGTTTGTTATTCTAGGCACAATATATCATCCAATTACAGTCTTCAATACTACATTTCGCCCGTGCTTTGATCTTGTCATTTTTACCCATTTAAATTGTCTCCCAAGACTAATATTGTAGTCTTTCACAACATTTGTAAATTGGTCTAAACTCACAAACTACATTCTAAGCTCTAATTGTAATGACCAAATGTATTCTCTTCATTAAACTTTGAAAAGACAGGCCTCTCAACCTCCTTATCACCACTTAAAGGAGAAGTCTTCAGCTCTTCAGAATTATATACATACCTATCATCTTCAATGACATTTGGTGGTCCTCCTCTTCCATAATTTTTTCCCAATCCTGCTGCCTAACATCCTTTTTTTTCTTTTTTTTGTCAGACTTGTTTTTTCTAGTCTTCTGAGAGATACAATCACACTCATATTCATCTTCTATTTGGTCCTCAAAACCTGGGGGAGGAGGCTTATATGGCTCATACTTTACACTATCATATGAATCACAAGACAATCCTTATGTGGATGTTCTTGGATTTGTGCCTAGTTGTTTGTGATTTTGTATGTTATGCATTTTAAATTATGTTATTGTTGCACATTGAGTGAGCCATGGGGTGGAGTGATCCTCCAGTACCCTTGGTTTACTGAGATATATTTGTCTATCCCACCCCACGTTTGGGGACATCATTTCAGGCTATAGCGAGCATGGAGGAGCTTCGGGCAAGAGGCCCGCTTAGTGGAGGAGTTAGATCATGATGTGCATATGGATAACATGACATTTTGGAGGAGTTTATTTGATGCAAATAGTATGACATTTAGCATATTGGACTTAGATCATGAACATATTATGACATTTAGCATATGGGGAAACTAAAGCAGGCGCAGAACCGCCAGAAGAGTTACTACGATATCAAGCATCGTCCACTGGAGTTCAGTGAGAGTGGGCACGTGTTTGTGAGGCTTTCATCTGTCAAAGGTGTTGGTCGGGCCCTCAGAGTGAGGAAGCTGAGCCCGTGATTCATTAGGCCCTACCAGATTCTTGGTAGAGTAGGACCTGTTGCCTACCGCTTGCCTTGCCTCCGAATTTGGCCAACATCCACGATGTGTTTCACGTGTCTCAGCTTCGGAAGTACATAGCGGATCCTTCGCACGTGGTGCAACCGGACGATGTGGAAGTTCGGGAGAACTTGAAAACTCCCGTCGGGCCACTCAAAATCTCGATCGTGGCGAGAAGAAGTTGAGGAACAAGATCATTCCGATGGTCAAAGTGCAGTGGACAGGAAGAACTCTTGAGGAGTGTACTTAGGAGCGAGAGGACGAACTTCTCCGGCAGTATCCCGACTTCCGAGACAGATATGTTTCTGATTTTGATGACAAAATCCTTAAAAGGTGGGGTGAATGTAAATGACGTCATAATTGAAAAGTAAAAAGTTATTCCTCATATTTTAATTAAGCGTGGCTTAATACGATGACATGTTAACAAACTGGGTTAACACGGGGAGTTACATTTGTGATTTTGTATGTTATGCATTTTAAATGATGTTATTGTTGCACATTGAGTGAGCCATGGGGTGGAGTGATCCTCTAGTACCATTAGTTTACTGAGATATATTTGCATATCCCACCCCACGTTTGGGGACATCATTTCAGGCTATAGCGAGCATAGAGGAGCTTCGGGCAAGAGGCCCGCTTAGTGGAGGAGTTAGATCATGATGTGCATATGGATAACATGACATTTTGGAGGAGTTTATTTTATGCACATAGTATGGCATTTAGCATATTGGACTTAGATCATGAACATATTGCATGTGGAGGTTTCTATGCTTTTGTAGTGTTCATGACTAGATTCTAAGTCTATGTAGTTGATGTACATTTATGCCACTTGTTTATATTTGTATTTTAGATGAGCATGAGACTTGTCCATGGCCACATATTTTGTATTTTTAGGCATTTTGAGTCTTATAATGTAAAGTGACCATTTTATGTTTAAATGGCTTTGGAATTGGGAAATATTGTAATTGATTCATTACATAATGAATATGCATGATAGAAGGGCCTAGAGCCTACATTAGAAATGCTACATAGGTTATAGTAAGGATTAAAGTGATATGAATGGAATCATGGATCCCTTTTGAAGTGAAAAAGCTGTCAAAAACTGGTTTTTCACAGTAGGGAATCGATTCCCTGGAACAGAGCACGTAAATTTCAGCCACTATGAAGGCTGAGAATCGATTCCTTATGATGGGAATCGATTCCTAAAAATAGGGGAGCCAAATTGTAGCTTCTGTTTGCTACAGTAGCTGCTGGGAATCGATTCCTACTGTGCAATTTTTGAAAATGTGTCATTTTATAACTTAGATTAAATGGTATTGCTTAGTGGAGTTATGATAAATAAGTTTAATGCTTCTGCGAGTTTTGCATTTACAATTACAATGTTGTTTTAATTGATTACGGAAATGGTTGATATTTAAAGTTAAGGATTTAATAAAAGAAAAAAATTACCCGTAATTTAATTAACTCAATTACTGTGATTGTAACTGCGCTTAATACCATATACAATGATAACATTATCGGTACGTAACGGGCTGTTACATATTACTTCCACGCTGGACTACTTAACGGTGACTCAGCAAACTAACATTCCACGTGTGCTCTGTTAGTTGGTCGTTGGATGCCAACTAACAGAAGGACAAACGTGGCACTATTTTTGTAAAATTAAGGACTACAATGAGCCTTTTTATTGTTGGGGACCAAAATGGGCTTCACGAAAATTGTCAGGGATGAAAAAAGGTATTTACTCATAAAATAATAATAAACAAAAAGAAGAGGTTTTTGGATACTGCATGAAAGAAGATGTGGCGAAAGTGATGGGAACATGGCATAAGTATGCAACCTTAGCTAATTGGAAAAATGGCAAGAGCCAATGGCAGATTAGGCAGAGATGATGGATTTTGACAAAAATGGCAGTTGTGCAGTCTCCATGGTGATCAATATCCTTTCAGCCCACTAACCTAACTTTTGTTTTTTTCATTTTTTTCTTAATATGAAAATAAAAAGGAAGACTACATGGCTTGAACTTGGTGAATGCTACACCTATGTAAAATAAAAATTACATACACCTAAACAAACCTCTATTTTCAAGATACATCATCATCGCTTGAAAACACCACCAAGATGGTTTCAACAACAACCTTTAATCCTATTAAAATAGTCACACACACAAAAAGAGATCTGGACAACATACCTATCAATTAATTAATGTTCTTTAACTAGGTTCAGTCATTTCTTCATTTGTCACTAGTGAGACTCATCTTGTGGTTGTTATATGTCTGTTCCTAAGCACTCCACTACCTTCATCTAGGGATGTGCAAAATAACCATAAAATTGAATCGAACCATGAACCAAACCGAACCGCACTTAAAATAGCCAATTTTTAAAAACTAGTTCATGAACTGAACTGGTTTTGAAAACCAGTTCAAGAACCTGAACCATATTGAGAACCGACCCATTTGTGTTGTTCTTGCACTTGTTTGAACTGATTTTAAAATAACCAGTAATTCCTTTATTCTGCATTTTTTAAGCTTTCTTAAATGTTGTTCCTGAACTTGTATTCTTTTTTTCTCCTTTTTCTTAAGGCTCAAAGAGGTTTATCTTGTTTAAAGTATTATTCATATAGATGATGACAACCTCCATGAAATTGCAAAAACAACAAAGTGGCAATTAGAAGATTAATCAGTAATCAGTGTAAACTTTAGAATGGTTCATTTGCATATCCTTACGACAAATAATAGGAAGAAAAATTATACCCAGTTAAATGACACATGGGTATCGAGTACTAATAATATCAATTACTTAAACAAATGAAGCAACAGAGCAGGTGAAACAACCCTCAAAATCAAACTAGAATCAAGCAAATGAACAACCCCACATAATAAACAACAAACAAACCAAAAACAAAGATTCAAACTAAAAGCAGAAGTTTTAAGTGAATAACTTAGAAAAATGCATATTGTATCGCCAAAAAGGTAGAACCCAGATTTGACAATCAACTAGGGAAGGAAGAAAAAGGAAGAAATATACCCAATAAATGGCACAATATTACAATCTCAAACAAAAAATTACCAGAATGAGTGACTTGGTTGAGACGCCTTTGCCTGCAATTCAAATTGTCAGTTTTGGATCCAAAGAAGGAGGAGAAAGCATTGTCACCGAAGAAACCCAAATTTTCGACAGGTTCGAAAGAGTTAATGAGACCCTGAATGTCGGATCCATAGAGAGAGAAAATCAAGCCCTTGTTACTTATTTTCGAAATGGTTCGAAATTGATTTCCTATTCCGAGCCGGTTTCAAACCAGTTCATAATCGGTTCGGGTCAAACCGGTTCGAACCAGTTTTAAACCTAACCGAACCGAATTGATTTTAAAAAAATAATTCGGTTCAATTTTTCAAAAAAAATCGGTTCAGCTCAACCCATGCCTATCCCTACGACTTCACCTGATTAGGAGTCAAGAAAATGTGAAAAGGACCAATAGAAAAGAAAAATGGCAGTGATAGTTCAGATTCATTTAGGATAATAGAAAAGGGATGGAGAGATGAAGATAAGTTGGACAATTTTGTAATGGTGGTGAAGTATTTTCTCGGCCTAGCTAAGAGAAATGAAAGAGGAGTTCGTGCATGCACAAAAGGCAGAAGAAGAATATATGTACGGTAAACTAAGAAGAAGGTAAAAAGAGATGGGTGTTTATGATAGAAGAGTCTTCGATCTCCTTTTTCTTTTCACTAATCGACACCCCTCATGAGTCTTGTGAAGATTTTGTTACTTTTCTCAACCTCTTCCAAGAACTCTCTCTTCTAGGTGCATTCCCCTCTCCAAAAAAATCTCCTCCCCTTGTTCTTATCTTCTACCAAGGCTTTATAGAAGAAGCCATAAAATCCCATCTTCTCTTGCTCAACGGACTAATGAGAGATTTTTGCATTGGTCGTTTCCAATTTCTTCTTCTGGCCATTGCTCCCAACTCTTAACTCTGCTTCGTTGCTATTTTTGCTCTTTGTCATTACTTTGGCCAAGTGAATCTACCAACTGGGCGGTATTTTATGGAGGTGGAAGAGCCCTTTTTGCAGTGGCGACAACTTGGGTAATGTGGCTGAGGTTACGTGATTGAGTGGGTCTCTTTCTTTATATTGATAGAATAAGGCTATGTTGATATTAAGAGAGGAAGACTCTATGAATTGTGTTTCTTTTATTTATTTATTTATTTTTTCTCTTTTTTTAAACAAAAAATATAATTTAAAAGAAGAAGACAAAATACGGTATTAACAGCTTAATTTTTTTTTTTTGAATATTTGGGACAAAATTAAGTATTCACACAAGGCATTTAACAGAGAAAGAAAGCTAAAAAGATGTAAAAATACAAAACACGTTATTAGCTGCAACACAAATATATTCGAATAAAATCAAGAATCAACAGTAGTAATGGTAAAAGGAAGAACTTCACCAGATCTTTGAGCAAGCACCATGATTCAGGTACTCCTAAGCAGAACAATAGCTTGAACCCTTCTTCACCAAAGGAAAGCCCCACTTTGTTGCACCTTCACCCACTGATAGTTGAATCCCTTAAAAGTAAACCAAACAAAATATACGTCTTAACCAGAAGAACGCTTTCTCACTCTTCCCCTCACAAAATGCCTTATACTCCCGAACAAACTATAAGTTTATTTTCCTCTCAAGAATGATGAACTCGAGAATGAAAAACCGAGAGCAAGAACTGTGTAATTCTAATCAGCAAAAAAATGTCACATAATATAGGAAGCTTAACACCAATTGATATTTACCATCATAACAACAAAACACAGCATCTTGGTAGTTTGCAAATAACCATCAGGTGAAATAACACTTTTGGGCCTTGTAATAAAACACATGATTTGGCCCACGAGTAAATATAAAAGGACAAAACAATAACTTGAATACCACTGATAACAAATACAAAAATGCAGCTTCAATACAAGTGAATTAACACAAACAGAAAACTATATGTTTAGGATATAAACATAACATCTATATTATGTTAATAATGTATGGACTAATATGCAATTGGAATTTTAATACGATGTGCTTGATTGTTTTAGCCATTATATTTATAAATTGATTGAATAGGTTCACTGGCAAATAAAATATAGGTATGGACTTCCCTTTGGGAATTTATCCTAAAAGGTATGATTCTCGGAAGTTTCATATGGACACTTACTTTGAGGTACAACTCATTGGAGTGGTCTTAGTGTATTGGGTACATATGATAAATCAATTATGGATTGTCTCTTTATATGTTGCTTGTTATGCCATGTGTATTATAACCTTTCATGCAGGAAATGAACTTAAGGTTGAAGGAATCTCCAAGGATCCTTAGTTTACTGAGATTTATATCTCATCCCTTTTGGAGAATATTTTTCAGGTCCTTAAAGAGGAAGAGCTAGCACTTCAAAGGGAAATGAGCACATTTAGCTCTCTTGGAGTATTTTGAGTAGCATGACATCTTTCAAAAATACTACACTTGTAGAACCATTGTTAGAGAACTTGTATTTTGATAAAAGTTAATATGTTGTATATGTGTCATGGTTCAAGCATGTATATTTGGTTTGTAACTCAAGTAAATTGAGGCATGTGTATATGATGTCATTTATGTCAAAGTCGTATGTTTTGTAATTGAGTGTTGAGTCAAGTTGATTTCATGATGGATTATGTGGATTATTGATTATGCATAATGGCTTGATGCTAATATTGATGAATCCATGGATGAAAATTACTTGATATGTTAATGGATGATTAGGTATTTGTGTATGGTTTGTTGAATGGTTAATTAGGTGGGAGGAAAACTTGATTTGCTAACTAAGAGAAAGCATGGCAGAAAAAATGGCCTGAACTGTGTTGTGAATGCGTGCTAAAGTGCGCTATTTAGTCGCTACAGCTCTTTGGTGCTTTTGCAACATGTATTTCTCCTTGCATAAGCGCGCTAAAGTGTAAAGCATGTGGGAGGCAAATTCTTCCCTTCTCTATTTCACCTCCAAATTTATGCGAATCACTTGGTTTGAGGGAGAAATCAATTGTATGGCCTTTTCGCCTAAGTAAACTCCAAGATCTCATGATTTAATCACAAGTGGTGGATGAAGGAACATGTTCATGGGAAGGAAAAAAAAAATTATTCCACTCTTTTGCTATCTTTATTAATTAGGTAGGTCACTAATGTAAATGTCAACACTGAGGGCCTGTTTGGAGCATATGATAAAGAAGATATGATAGAATAACTTATCATATCCTACTTTTATCTCTTGTTTGGTGGGTCAATAGGATATGATTAGTTTATCCTATTGTTTCATTTTATCCTATCCAATACATGATTTCTTATTCTATATGGGGAGTTGGGTTAGGATTCAATAGGATAAGATACCAATATTGGATACCCAATATATCCCCACGCTACCCAATATATTTGTATTTATTGCATTATATTTTATTCTTTCTTTCTCCTTTCTCCTTCTACATAATCTTATCGTATTGCTAATCAGGTGCTCATCAAACACGGGACATGATATAGACTTATCAGCCTCATATCATATCCTACTCTTATCCTATCCTGTCTACCAAACGAGTTGAGTACACATCTCTCCCATGCATAACTAATTGTATTTTTCAAAAAATAATTTCAAATTTATATTAATTGAGAAACTAATTTTAAATTTAAAGCCATTAAAACTGACATAATGGTGAAGGGTTTGGATAGTTTGTAAGAGATAATAGGTTTGAACTTCAATAAATATATTTATTTACATTAATTACTTATTTTGCCACCTTATAGATAAACATATATAAATTACACCATTATTCACAAGTCATATAAATTTAAGACTGGAAACAGGTTACAAATGGATAGACTTAATATTTCTACTAAAGATCAAAATCACAATTTGAAAAAAATATATATATTTGGGAGGCGAGATCATTTGACACCGGTGTCAAATTTAAAGTTTGACACCTCATATGAGAGCCGTTAGATCAAAAAAGATCAACGACTCTATTTGTAAGCATGTGACACCATTGATCTCTTTTGATTTAACGGCTCTCAGATAAGGTGTCAAATTTTAAATTTGACACTGGTGTCAAAAGATCCTGCCTCTCTATTTGAATGTTAGAGGAGCAAAGCATAGACTAAATTAAAGAAAAAAGAGATGAAGAGTAATAATACACATTTCCTATGATTCAGGAGATGAGTGACGGAAAGTGAAATGCTGCCCAGACTTCAACGCGTGTAATTCTAAAGTACCAATTTTAATTCAGACAATTAACGAATTATTTAATATTCGTAAATGTAAGACCAGATATATAAAAAATATATATGAGTCCCGTATACTTATATAAAATAAAATATTAATATTATAAAAAATACATTGATATTATTCCTCATTTCATGTTACTGCCTCAGCTTTTTCTTTACTTTTAATTTTTTTTTTTTGGCCTTTTTGAATTTTCAGGGTTGAGTAGGTACAACAAATTAAAACAAAGACAACTCCACAAGTGACGCGTGCACCAACATTCAACTATTGCAGTCTGCAGCCAGCGTTGTCTGTTTTCCCTTTCCTTCTATCTTACTCCATTTTCCTTCATTCTACCGCAGATCCTGATTCTCCATTCCCGGCAAAGGAAAAGGAAAAGGAGAAACACGTTTCACTGCAATTCTTCTTCTGGGTATAGTCCTTTTTTTATTTTTTCTTTAATTTTTATTCGTGATTTTAGCAAGTGAAGTGATCTGAATCACGCTATTGATTCCGTTCGGTTTTGCTGGTTTTGTGTTTAAAGTTATAACCTTTATAGGAAATAAATCAAAGGGTATTCCCTTATTCAATTCAAGATAGTCAATTCTCATCTCCCCCTTCCCCGTCTAAAAAAAAAGTTCATCAAATTCAGCATTTTTATTACTTTTTTTTATTTGATTTGTTGATGAGGTTTTATGGATGTGATCAGTTTTGGTGAAAGAGAGAATTGGATGGTTGTGGGGTTGTGATTATGAATTGAAGTGTGATTGAGGAGAAATGAATGTGAGCCATGCTTCGGTTCACCCAGTTGAAGAAGTTCCAACAACTGAAGGTGGTGCTGACCAACACCTCAACGCTAACGCTAACGTTAATGCTAACGCTCCAAGGGTGAGGATGAAGGATATCCAAGGCATGCCCGGCACTGCCGGTGGCCTTTGTTTGCGTGTCTCTCAGTTTGTTTTTGCAGCTGCTGCACTATCTATCATGGCCTCCACTAGTGATTTCCCTTCAGTCACTGCATTCTGGTAATCAATCTCACTTTGTTTTTCCTTTTTTTTTTAAAAAAATTTAAATGCTCTTTTTTTTGTGGTTGTGATTGTAAGAAATCTGTGCCAAGGGTAAGGAAGGATTTGGTCAAATTATTCAATTTTGGATCAAAGAGATTCTAATTCTGTGTCTATTGGGTAACTAAAAAGGCAGCAGTTTTTGTCCTTTTTCTCTTTAATTTATAAATTGATTCTGAGGAATTTTCATCTAAGCATCCGCCACATGGGTATGTGGCATTTGGATCTTTGGATTAGTACTAGACTGTATCCTTGAGCCTGAGTTCTGCATGTGCTGCTGATTCATGGTTATTGATTTAAAATTGTTGATGTACCAAAAAAAAAAAAAATTGTTCTTGAGGGGTACGAGTGTGTTGCTGCATGAAACATAATCAATTGTTAAGTCATTCTTGTTAGTTTTAATTTTAAATTAATTAATTATTATTCTTATGAATAAGAAGTTTGATTTTGAAAATGTGTTGTTTTGTCACTGAAGGAATGTGTCTTTTATTTGTATGGTAGCAAATTCAATAAGTGTGAGTCTGATAGAGCTGCAATGTTAGGTACATCAAATTTATTTATTGTCATAATAAAGGATCATTTAGAGGATTATTCTTATTCCTCAACAAATTGATGCCATTCATGTTTACTATTCGGTGCTAAAATGGAGCCGTTGTAACATATAACGACTTTCAAACATCAGCTGATTAGAGCTACAACTCCTGTTGTCTATTGTTCTCAATATCTGAAAGAATCTTAACATTTTGTTAACATCTACCTAAGCTGCTGGGAGTTTACTGAATATAGCTTAGCTGGATAGACAACATCAGTGTTTTTGGGGTTCGTTTACACAAAAAAAGATTTCCCTTTCCCATATATCATATCACATTAGTAATTTTCTATAAAAACAAAATTCACACTAATTATTGGAATAGTAATTGTTGCATGCAGTTTGAGAATGGAATGGAAATATTTTGAATCTTTGATAATGACTCAGTGTCATGCCCAAACGCATATGATGCGGTTGTATGACTGGGATACTATTAATTTAATTGGATGTATATTGAGATGGGAATGGATTTTGGTGTTGGATAGTTCTGATCTTAGACTTGTGTTTGGACACTGGTTTGTGATTGCATATATGATGTCTTAGTTGTTAGATGTATTTGTCCATGCTGTTTTCCCTCCACTGTTTAGTTGAAACATGTCTTTATTGCAATATCTTTTGGCTTTATTCTTTTCGATTTCCCCCTTTTTGTTTATGAAATGTTACTACATTACATAAAATCCTCGTGTCATCTTTTATCAGTTACCTTGTTGCGGCTACCGGCTTGCAGACTTTGTGGAGCTTTCCATTGGCTATTATTGATGTATATGCCCTTTTAGTAAGGCGCTCTTTGCAGAACTATCGAGTTGTCAGTTTGTTTACAGTTGGTGATGGGGTAAGATCTCCAGTAAGACTAACTAATTTGCCACAATTCTAAAATATAAAATAATGGTCATGAGAGTAGTGGTAAAATTGTTCCTTCGTGATCAAAAAGTCACGAGTTTGAATTCAGAAAAGTCTCTTTACAAAAATAAAAATAAAAATGTAAGGCTAAGACTGCATATAAGATTTCTTCATCCCTAGCCTCCCAAGTTGGGGTTTCAATTGAGAGTGGTTTTTTTATCAATTAGTTTATAAGTTTCAAACTTCATAATGTAAGACATGTGGAGCTTTGATTTGTGTTATTTGTTTCCCCTCTGAAAATGTTGTTGTGTGTAATTTCAGAAGACCTGTATCTTCCATGCAGGTCACTTCTACCCTTACATTTGCAGCAGCCTGTGCATCAGCAGGCATCACAGTCCTTATTGATAATGATCTTGCAAGTTGTGGACAGAACCACTGTGTGCAGTTTGAAACGGCTACAGGCATGGCTTTCATTTGTTGGTTCACCACAGTGCCATCGTTTCTCCTGAACTTCTGGTCCTTGGCATCCCGGTAATCAAGAACAGTGACACAACACGCACAGAAACTTGGGCAGCTTGTAAAGTAAGTGTTGGCATCGCGTGTCAAGCTTTGTATCATGTGTTTGTCCGAAATGGTTGCATGTACTCTCCTTGCTCAAACCAGAGATCTGGTTTGGGATTTTAGAATGTGGTATTGCTTTGTCATATTTGGTGGTGGAGTGATTAACAGGACGTATGATCAATGCATGCAATGTAGTAATTTGAATGGTGTAAAGAGACAGATCCATTGTTTACATGTTTACTGGGTGGCTTTTTTCTTTTCTCTTTTTAGTTCACAAAATGTATTTTTAGTTCTTAGTCACTTTTACGTATATCTCTGTATGTATATATTTTTATAATCATAATATATCATACTTTTTTTTAGTAGAAATTGAAATATATTTTGTTTTGAGTTGAACTAAATTAATAAGGTTTCCATTTCAGAAGAAAACTGCACGCCTCTGCAGCCTGGAAGATAAAAGAGAAGGAAACAAGTTAAAAAGGACAAAATTTTATTCCTTTGGCTCGTTTGGTATCAAATCGATGGTTACTTATGGTTCAGGCGTTTACTATTCTCCATTTCTTCGTTGCCGTGCGAGTAACAACTAAATAATGTATAGCGAGATTGACCGTCCTCGAGTTTAGTTGTGTAATATCTGAATAGGTAAAGAAACCGATTTACTGTCTAATAGTTCAATCATGGTTGAACTGGTTGTGTGTATATATAAGACTATTTCCTAGCAGTGTTGTTGATCTTTATGGACATGAGTTTGATATTGTAAGTATGTTTTATTAATATTAAGTATAATGTTAGCTAATGTTATAATAAACAAGGTATTTAATGAACAAAACAAAAAATTGTAAAAAAATTCCCCAATATTGTTACAGAAATTTAAATATTTCTTACACTATATAATATAAATATATTTAATTATACTTCATATTATATCTCTTCAGTTATGAGAGTATTAAATTTATCAATGCATTAGTATAAGTAATATAATAAATAACACTACATAATAGACAAAGAAGCCCAATATAGCAGCCTGTGTATGCTATCCATTAGCCATTAGGTGGTGCATGGTTTCGTCGATTCAGTTTATTCACATGATTTTTGTGGTTATAATTTAATTATTGATCAACGAGCAACATAATCTACATGGAATACAGTAACTATGAAATATTGCACAGGTATATTATTAAACTAGAATAATCATGCCAAAAAAGTTAGAAAACGACAAATTTCAAAGGTTGCTTCGCTTTTGCTATAGTTTAGAGAGGGGTTGAGTTGGAGTCACATCATATTCAAGTGTTGAATTTCATCTGACAGGGTCACATAAAGAAAAGGATGGAACCAAAGGTCTCTTAAAACCGTACCAAAATCTAAGGGATGTTAAAGTTCAGACACGTAAATTAAGGATCTTTTTAGTACACAAGTCACAACTGATGATTATGCAGTAACATCACATCACGCACATGCGCCATTGTCATCAGACATATATTGTGTTTTCTAACTGAACTCTTGAGTTGAAAGATGCTACAGACACAAAAACAAGAATTCCATATCTGTCATTCGAGTCTCAACTTACACTCTAGCTAGCACTAACAAATGTACAAGATAAAACTCAATTTGGTCTCTGCACTAAATAAGAAATAAATTAAATCGAATTAAATGCAAACCTGATCTTGTGTTATAATAGGTGAACAAAAATTTCGGATTTCTTTTTCCCCTCCAAATTTAACGTATCCTTCTACCCCTTCATATTTTTTTTTTTAATATTCAAGTGGGAAAAGGCAGGGCACAGGAAATGGATTTTCATACAAAAGACCAATTTATGAAAGAGAAAGCTACGCAGTGAACAGTGTTATCTTCTGTGGTAAGCACTTTCCATGCAATGGCTTGCTCATATGAAACATGCCTCCCCATCGTGGACATGCAGATCCCAGCTGGCAGATAAGCAAAACCCTGATGAAAGAATATGAATACATAAGCATACAAAAAAAAAAATTCATCTATTTGAAAATAACAGTCTAGGTTGTAACTTGTGATCACAATAAAAATAATAAAAGAATTTTCATTTAATCACCTGTTGCATTAACTTGGCAAAGTCTGCAACCAATGCCTTGCGTCCGGACTCATCAAATATTTTATCCAATGTGATGTCTTGTAAAGCCACTAGAGTTGTTTCCAACATGTCTAGGCCAGCTTGATTTGCAAAGATGAACACTGGTAGAGACTGCAAATACCAGTTACCAAATGGAGATTCACATTAATTAACTTATCGCGACATGTTACAAGTGCATCCTGATATTGAAGTGTAATCACAACCATACCTTCAGTGAACAGCATAGAATGGCATCCTGATGATGCCACAGATGTTTCAGCATCAAGTCACCAACAAGAGAATCTGATCTCAATAAGTCTGTCCCTAAATAGTAACTGCTTTTGGAAAGATAGACACATTAGACCTTTTTTGAAGAAGAAATATCTAGTACAATAGTAACTTGAATTATTTAACACATATGACGGTTAATATAGAAGAAAACCAAATTGTGAATTCTCAACCCACCCGGTGCAAATATGAAAGTCGCAATAGCATGCTTGTATTAACTTTTAGACAGAAATATTAAACAGACTTGCCTATAACTTTGGCAGATCCAGTGAGCTAGTGTAGCAGCTTCTGGAGAACCTGGAGAAAGTTTTGCTCCAACAGCTGGGTTTATACCGGATGGAGATATAGCCATGGCAACCCTTTGCACAGAGGAAATCACAGTCCTGACATATTGACGCGCCATGATTGCAACATTATCTTGCAAACTGCTGTCAAAAGGAAACTGGAAGGCAATTGTCAACACGGATCGCGTGTTGTGACTAGATGATGCATCTGCACCGCTAGTTGTCGCTGGACCCACTTCAAGACCAGATGTCAAATCCAGTGTTCGATTTGTAGTCATTGCATCCTTTTTATCACCCTAAAACACAACAACATAGTAATGTTACAACATGGATCCATATATGATACAGATGATTTGAATGATAAGGTGTAATTATGACAGATGAGAAGTCAATTATCTAGCTATCTTTTGGCGGGCGAGAGTAATATCATAATCTCATAGTAGGACCATTGTTTCAAAATACAATAACAGTAGGACCATTCAATATTATGGACATCAATAACACTTAAGACATTTCAAACTAGCAGATAGTACGTATTTAGTCATTGTTTAAATACAAAATCCCATGCTTTAACATCAAAGAAAATAATCTCTCCTTAGTTTTAGGTCCGCACGTGAAATTCAGTAATCTGAAATCTGATGCCATTAAATGTGCCTACGCTAGGAAGAAGATTAACCAGAGTAAAAGCAGCAAAAATCTGGAAAAAAGAAGCTCATTACAGAATGTAAATTACAAAGGAACAAAACTTAACTGGTTTTGAATCCAATGGAATGATGCGGAAACCAGAAGGCACCAATGGAGCATCATCAGGGAACATTTCATCAATTGGAGCAAATATGAGTTCAGAACAAGCCCCCACAGCATTCTCATCAATTCCACTACATATCTGCATAAAAGACAACACAAAAAAGAAGAATCTTAGCAACTACCTATATTGATCATAGTAGTTCATGTACATAAAACTTCATAAAAATGAACTATAAATGAAATGAATGCTTAAAAGGCAGGCAGAAGAATGCCCAAAACCCCCTTGATTGGCACAAGTATAACTACAAATTTAGTAGCAAGGATTTTAGGTAGCCCTTTAGAATCAACCTGAAGTTGTAATGCAAAAATCTTAATCTAAGATTGAGATCTCTAATTAAGGTATTGTTTATTCAAAATCTATAGTTTACCAAGATATTTATGCTAAAACTCGTTGCATCCTCAATACAAAAAAGCAATTTGTATAAAAGATATATATCCACTTTCGATTTGAGTCACCTAACTCAGCTTATGAAAAAAGAATTGAATACAGAGAATTTCTTAACAAGAGTCAGAGGCATCACCTGTAAGAGATGAATGTCCCTAGAAACAAATGCGTCTTCTTGAGCAAGAGAGTGGCCTTCAAGCCGAATAACTTCAAGCATCTGGAATGAAAACACAACTTTATCAGGAATGTTGCTCGAAAGTAGAAATGTTTAAAGTGATCAGACCAAAAAATGTTGACGTCATTCTACTGGATAGCAGAACATGCACATATATGTTAAACAAATCTAGGCCCAAAGCAAATATGCACCCGTCATCTAAGAAAGGACAAATAACTCATGGCCATGCTAGCCAAAATCTCTTTAATGGATCCCAGGACACAGTGAAGAGATATTTTGATCTGGCATGTATGGGCAAGGTACTGCAAACATACTTCTTCATGTTCAATTGTATGGCCGAGAGGCATAATTATTTGACTGCCAGTGAATCTTGTAGGCCTCATCCCTGGATAGGCATAGGTGCCAGCTTTCAGTGATGCAGCAGAATAAGCATCAACATTGAAATCAGCCCACTCTGACCGGTGCTCCCTCAGAAAGCGAACCAAAACTGCAGGGGGGACATTCTGCAAGCAAAGCAGCATAAAGACATGTCATATAACAATTCAAAGATGTTAGTGTTAGCCATCTATTATAAGTTTAATTTTAAGAACCACTTATCCATTTCAAGCCAGTATCAGGTTCCATATTCATGAACATATCAAAGAAATCTCCTTAGGCCGAGAATTTTTTTGAAGATCAAAACTATCAAAGGCCAGTTTTAATTGTTAAAAGATATTATGTGATGCAAACAATACTAATTTTGGTGCATGTTACAAAAAGGGAAGGCAGCAGCTACAAAGGTACCCCATATAACATGTCCTCCTCCTCTTTCTATTCATTAAAAATAGCTTTCCAAAAGCAACACTATTAAAATATCGTTCTCAGACTCACTTGGAGCAACATAGAAGCTTTGGCACAGAGAATTCCTCCAAGGAAAGTAAGGGAACTTGCTGGATTAGAAGTGCCACTCAAATTCTTGGTTGAACTAACTGCAATAATTACATCCTCGGCGCCATCACAGTTCAGTACAGTCCACCCGTCGTCGTTGAATCCATTTACGGCATCATTGAAGCCTCTGCAAGAGTAATGCATCAATTTTCAGCCAAAAGTGAGTACAATGAATCAGATATTATATTGTAAAAATCAATATTCTAGAACTGCAGGCTGAAATAGCCTTCAAGGAAACAAATTATTCCATGTGGCTACCTGCTCAATCTTTGGCTGAAAGTTCGCAGAACAGCAGGCTGCCTACCCAATCCATATACCACTTCACCACTTGTTTCCTGAGCTATTTGCCTGATATAGCGAAGAGCCTATCACAAAAGCCATCAAATTAATAACTGTCTTCGAAGAAAGAATGGAAAATGGAAATCGCGTGAAATGAAGATGGGTCCAGAAGACAAGTGCAGTACTTGTTGAACTTGAAATGAAGAATGACAAAATAGAACTGAAGAAAAAAGAGAGAAAGATATAGAGATCCTAATTCAAAGATTTTAATATCAACAATACTGAACTTACAGCAATTGTCATTTTCTGAGCAATCATCTTTGATGATTCATAAAGTGGTCGCAGCACTTCTGGCACACTCCATGCCTAGAAGAAAACAAGAAGCAAGTTATTGTATGTAACATGGAAAGAAAAATATACATTAGCTCATTGTTAAGCAGCCAAACCTCAAGATTTAGGTGGTCTACGATGTGGATGATTGACCCTCCACCCTCACATGGGCGAATCAAGTAGCCACTAGGGAGCGTCTCAGCCCTAACAAACTGAGCAGCAGCAGCTGGATCAGGGCCCGTCCCAGAACCAGACAGGGACCTCTCACAAACCTTCAAAAGTGGGATTAGAATGCATGTAAGTGCAAAATACATTAAATCATCTCCCTTTAAAACAGAGCATAAAGAAAGCACAATGAGGTGCAGTGTTATATTAATTCTATGCAACTAAAGTTATTTGTCAAACAACATAATATACTCACCACAAGACTGCCATTGTCCAAACTTGTAGTGTATCTCAGAGTCCAGAAATCCCGGGCAGGAGCCAGTGTTGTTGGAGCATATGTCTATAGCAATTTCGGAATTTACTCACAGCCATCAAATAAAACGACAAAGTATTCTTAAATTTTATGTTTGAAGCTCACCTGTGTGTAAACAAGTTCAATGGTCCCACCATTTCCGGCAGGAAACATTGTGAAAACTTCTAGGTTCCGACAGTCCCGAAACCAAGATGGACGATCTTTGAGGATCTCTGCAATCTATTGAAAATTTTGGGATTTAGAAATTCAAAATTGAGACCTTAACATGCATACCATGAAATGACAAAAAAAAAATTGCAAACCATACTTTCGCTTCTTAATTGGAGAGTGAATTTACCTTTGTAGGTTCTAAACCAACAAGACCACAGGCTCGAGCTGCCACTCCATTGCAAGTTTGGGAAATGGCAAAGATCCCAACCGAATCCGGACCAGGCTGACAAAAAGATTTTTTTTTTTTGCAGAACGATGTAGTTAGTGACTTTACAGAAAGAAATTTTCCTTCATATTCAAATCAGCAGAGTACCAGGGCAAAATTCACACTAATTATCTCCTAAAAGCCATGATCACTAATTTATTTACTAACTTCATAGTTAGGAATAAAAAAGAAACCTTCATCCCAGGCATCTGGACCCAATCGACAGCAGTTCCCGTAGCCTTTGAAAGGAACTCTGCCAAGGTCTCCTCTGCAATTGATAGGAGTCT
Organism: Gastrolobium bilobum; assembly: GCF_033153095.1. Classification (NCBI taxonomy): domain Eukaryota; kingdom Viridiplantae; phylum Streptophyta; class Magnoliopsida; order Fabales; family Fabaceae; genus Gastrolobium; species Gastrolobium bilobum. The sequence continues at coordinate 43,833 of NW_026896274.1, read as the reverse complement.
GCAAGGATCATAATAAAAAATGAATTAAGGAAAGCTTCATGACAAAAACAGCATAAACTTAACTTCATAAGCCTGGATATTACCCAGCAGGGTTATTAGCATCTCTCATGGAATGCTGAGGAGTAGTAACCACCGAATCACAACTAGCATCAGTAGTTGCTGCTGATGTCTGCAGGGATAACAATGACATGAATTATAGCTTAAACAACCAAATAAATCGTGCTTATTTTCATCACATGATATAAAAGATACAACAGCCATTAATATCAATACATGAAAAGAAAAGAAAAAACAATGGATCGGTTCTTTCTCAGTTTCTCTACATTGTGTGTGTTCCTTCTATATTTATTTTCAGTTGAAGAACCACGACAAATTGACATTCAGAAAGAACACAGAACATTGATTATGACAATAGCCATGTTCATACACTCACAGTATGCAATTGCTGCCGCATATACCCATTCTCGCACACAAGCTGTGACACCTGTTTCTGCAACCGATCATTCTCCTCCATCAACAACTTGTTCATTGCTGACAGTTTACGGTTCACAGTTTGAAGTCGTGAAGCCTCTTTTCTCTGCTTCTCTCTACACCTGCACAACATTCAAAGCCCAAACCAAACCATATATGAGAGCTGCTGAGTTCACAATCCCCATAATCAAGAGAGAACAAAAGATGCAAACTTTCAAAAAGGGAAAAAATAAAAGAAAGAAAGAAAGTTGAATGGTGAAGCAGAGTTTGAAGGAGGCCTTAATAAAAAAAAAGGGGTTGATTTGGTTTACCTGCGATTCTGGAACCAAACCTTGATCTGCTTGGGCTCGATGTTGGAAAGAATGGGGCACTCTCGGATCAATTGTTGCCTTCTCAGGGAACTAGGCTTGGGGCACTCAGCATAAACACGTTCCAAAGCCTCAACCTGTTCAGCAGTGTACCTCACATATTTCCCAGAAGCATCAAGGTGCTTATCAATGCTACCACTGCTGCTGCTTTCTCTATGTTGAGCCAAAGCCATGGCCATGCTTCCCACAACAAACACAAACTCTGAATCACGACCAAGGAAGAAAACTAGCAGAAGAAGAAGAAGAAGAAGGTTGTTGCTTTGCTCTTAGTAAAGGCCGTTCCTTGGCATAGGAAATTTTGGGAGAGCTTTGATATAGAAGCCTAGATGGGAAATGAGTAACTCTCAACGTTAAATGGGAAATGGGGTTTGTAGAATAGAATAGAGACAGAAAAAAAAAAAAAAAAAAAAAAAGTGCGTATTTTTGTGCAACCACCGTTTTTGGTTCCTCAAGTTCTACTGTGAAACCACCCCAGAGAAAAAGAAACTCCCTTTCGTGAAAATTGAAGTGAATGGTGCCAAATTGTGAACAGGAAACTCTCGTTCTTTACCAGCTAAGATTGAAACAACCCCAACCCCCGCTCTTTGTTTCCTTCTCTCTCTTCTCTTCTTGTACAACAGCAGCTTGTGAAAGAGAAAAACCCCACTTGTTACGGATTTTTATTATTTTCTTAGAAGCTCGGTTGAAATATATATATATAAAAAAAAAAATGAAAGAGAGAAGAAACCGGAAAAAGGAAAAAGAGAGAGAAAGATAAAAACTGTGGTTTTAAAATTTGAAGGTTGTGTGATGTGTGAGGCTTTGAGCTTTCCCCTTTGAAACAGATTCGAACGGAAATGGAAAAGAAAGAGAACACTTGAGAATGGAGCTTGAGGAAGAAGGAAGGAATAAGAAGTTAACTGTGTTGTTTCGAAGCATGTGGGAGAAGAGAAAGGAGAAAAAAGACCCTAAGCATGACCATGTTGATGGATAAGGATTAAGGAAGGGAATGAAGGTGGAAAAATTGGGATTTGGAAGAAAGAATTGAACAGAAGAGAAGAGAAGAGTGAGAGTGAGAAAGAGAGAGGGAATAAAGTGAGAAGAGAAGAGAGAAAGACACGAATACCGAGAAACATGGCAGTGATGTTTTTTTGTTTATAATTTTCGGCGCATTTACGTCGCTGTCCCTCTTGTTCCTTTGAATTGACATGTTGGGCCCCACATTCCACGCCCCTGTCCTCACCATTCACCAACTCTTCTCTCTCTCTCTCTCCCCCACATTACGGAGAAATGTGAGATGAAAAAGAAAAAAAAAAATTGTAACATTTTTCATCATGTCATAATTCAATTCAAACTTTTTTTTGGAAATAATTTAATAGTTATATTATTTTTAAAATTATTTTATATACTTTTTAACATTAATGTTATGTTACTTTAATCTTGCATGTATCATCATTGACTTTTGTTTTTCCTTTTTGAATAATCAACTGTTCTCTTTGTGAGTTGGTGCATTGAAAATACTGTGTGCATTTAATGTTTTTAGTTTTTTAACTGTCATAACAATTATGTATAAAGTTATTTTTTAATATAGCATTAAATTTTTACCCTTATAATGTATTAAAATTAAACCCATAAAAATATAAGTTTAATCTGGTTCGTGAATAATGAAGTGCTGAGTAAACTTGCATTCAAAAGTTGAGAAATTTCTATATGTTACAGTATATGTTACAGGTCTCAAAATTGAATTATATTGATATTTTCATATAATAAATGATAAATCAATAAACAACCACTGATATGAGTCAATCAAATATTATTTTCAAAAGAATTCGTTTACAAATTTTTGTAAGTTATTTTATGTATTTTCTGAAGTATATAGTGTAATCTAGTGTACTTTTAAAAATATATAGTGTAGTAGTTTGTAAGAGTACGTAAACAAAAAATTGTAAATATAACTCTTTTCCTATTATTTTATCAAAATTATTTAATCTTAACAGATAAATTAATGATCAAAACAAGTCTAACCTGATCATGGCATTAATGAATGCTTTGAAAGTATTAATTAAGAACATATAATTTAATTTATTAATAATATTATTTAATAAATAAATGCTCACGTTTAATAGTAATATTAAAAAAATATTTTTATTTTATTTTTCAACATATAAAATATTTTTATTTGTTATATAAATTGAACTCACTTTTTTTTTCGCTAAACAATTGAACTCACTACATTAGTATCTTAAATGTATTAGACAACGTTTAAACATTATTGGAAAAATGTCTATCGTTTTAAATGATGTAAAATTATGATATTTTAAGTAAGAGAATGAGATAAATCATAAGAGAAAGAGAATGGATAAAAAATAAAATAAAAGTGTGGATCCCACATCTTTATGAGAATAAAAAGACATAGATTATATCATTTAAAAAAATAAATAATTTTCCTTTAAACACTTGATATTACATTATCAAACCAATTAGGAAAAAATGTTTATCCTTTTAAATGACATAACTTATATTCTTTCACTCTCACAAAGAGGTGAGACTCACACCTTTATATTTTTTTGTCCACTCTCTCCTTCTTTATCTATCTCTTTCTCTCACTTAAAATGACACAAATTTACATCATTTAAAATGATACACATTTTTCCCACCCAATTAAATCCCTTGAATAGCTATTATCATCATAGTCAAAAAATTTCATAATGTAGCAACACATGATGTGACTAAATTACTAAATGATACTGTAAATAAGTTATATTAAAATAGCATAACATAATTAAATTTAATAAATACAATTTTTTATTTCTTCAAATATTCACGGACCACTTGCTATGAGATTTATCATATTAAACATAGAATAACATAATTAAGTCATTCACAAGTAAGATGTCTATGATTAGGATAATTGTCTTTTCGTAAGAGGACCACCTTAGTTATCATTGCATCTAATATGCTACATGTGAATTTCGAAAATTCATTGCCTTTTTAGTTATGATTTTATAATTATTTATTTTAATATTTTTTTCTCTATTTTCTTATTATCATTAATCCACATTTATATGGTTATGATTTTTCGTATGGTCATATCAATGATGTCAAATTTGGAATATCACAATAATTCAAAGATAAATCAACAATAATAATTTTGTAACTACTTATTTTTAAAAAAAATTCTCCCTCTTCTCTTATCGCTATTAATCCGCATTTGAATGATTATAATTTTCTATCGTAATTTAACATAAAATAATCTACTCTTAATTTATTTATCATCCCACTGTGTAAAATTAGTAAAATAGACGTTAATAATATATTTTTTATTTTATGATACTTCTTATCATTAAATGAAATTTTATATTAATTATATAAAAAAATATCTAATGTTATTTTAGATAATTTTATTTAATGTTCATCGAAACGACGTTATTTTGGAGTTAAAAAATTAAAAAAATTAAAATAATAAAGACTATGATAACTCTAAAATAAATTAAAAATTATAAATACATAATAATTTTTGTCCCAAAATAGCATCATTTTAATGAACATTAGATAAAAGTGTCTAAAATAAACCTTGATTCTATTAACAAAAAGTAAACTTTTTTTTTTTGGTATAAAACAAAAAGTAAACTTAAGTCATCTAGTAGGGCCGGTCAAGGTGATATTTCATTTGATAATAAAGACAGGACTAAAAAAACAATATTAACATTTATTCTCTAACATTAATAATAATATTGTTAAAGCCAAGAAAGAATATATTTAAAACCTTAAAGCATATTCATTGTACTTAGCCAATAAACACTTTCCATAAACAGATGTCTTATATTTCTTAATTATTACTTTAGAAGGATAAAAGATTAGTTAGTATATGTAAGCTTATCTTTATTACATTGCGAATCGTTGTCGAATTTGTAACTTTGGAGTCAATTCAGTTACATAGTAATGAATGAATGATATCTTTGCTTGTCACTTGAAAAGAAAATGGCAGTGTCGAGATTCTTCGGATAAGGTAAGGACAAATTGAAAATACAACATATGAGGGACCAGGACCATACTCCCACTTCAATAATAATAATAATAAAACAATATGTTCTAAAATTTTCGACTTTTTAACCGTTTAAGTTTAATTATGTAATTATTCACCAATTTAATTTTTTTGATAAATAATTTTCAATTTAATGCAAAAAATATATATATATATTCAAGTCACATTAACTTCATGCGTAACTTGTACAAAAGTCAGAATACTCATTCCACCATGTGAAATGTATACTCAACTTGTACGAGAGTGATATGTGTCTTACAAAAGAAAATATTTTTATTGTTGTGGAGGAATTAGGACCACGAAGTACTCCGTGCCATTTTTACTAAATATAGTAAAAAGTAATATTTTTATACAATTCTTGTATTTATATTTATTTCTATTCATATCTCACTTTTTTTCTATTTTTTTGGGGATCATGTGCTCCTAGAGCACAAAAAATAAGTTCTTTACAAAGAGTAATACGTATCAAATGATAGTAGTTCAATTGACACTAGAAAACTGAGTAGGTGGGAATTAAAGTATGTGTTCGATCCTCTCTATTATTGTCTTTGGGGGAATTTAAAGTCTTAATTCCAGACCCACTAATTACAAAATAATGAATCGAAATATTTAAAAAAAAAAAACAAAGAGAAACACGTGAAAGAGAATGCATTGATTTTTGCACAAATTATATATGGAAGTGATGTGAGACTTAGAAATATACGGTCAATATATGTGTATTTTCATATTAGATAGATAAATTAATTATTTGTTAAATAAATTAAACCGGTGAAGAATTATCAATTTTGCTTTACATAGATTAAAAAGCCAAAATTTTCAGATTTTCTTTTTAAACCTGAAAGAACTTAAGTGAGAGGAATAATTTTTTTATTTTTAAACACTAATTAAACCGGACTCAGTTGCTTATTCTCCATTGAATATTTTATTTTTGTCTCTTATTTTTTTAAATGTAGTTAGTGTTATACTATTATCAATAATCTTTCAGCGCAGACCACACCGTTGGCGCACGTTAGCCTTGATCGGGGAGATTGTAAGATCTTTTAAATAAAAATAAAATATAGTACAGAATTGAGTATCCATCAATATTAATATTTATATACAAGGAGATTAATTTATGTGGTTATAAATTAATTTTTAATTTTAATTATTAATTAGATTGGCATCAAACGACCTACTGAACCCCAATAAATTAACGTTATTAGATAGAAGATATATATATATATATATATATATATATATATATATATATTTGTGTGTGGAATCAATTTCTAATATTGTATAAAACAATTTTATTTTGTTATCAAAAAAAAAAAAAATTATTTCATGCACACATATAAAAGTAAGTGAGATTTATTTGTCTTCTTTTTCTCTTTTTATTAGTGGGTTTCATTAATTTTTTTATGTTTTGTATGAGATAAAATATGAGAAACAATATTCTCATATATATATATATATATATATATATATATATATATTGAAAAAAATAAAAATAATACATGACGTGTCATTTCCATGTTTTACTTCCTTTTGGCATGCGCGAAAAGTAGTGTCACGTGCTTCCCATAAATCCTATACTCACTCACATACAGCGTAGATATATTAATTTAACATTACTTATTATTTGTCGTTTCCTCTTTGTACACAATAATTAATCCAGCTTTTCTATTATTGCATCGCAAGCAACAACAAAGATAACATAAAAATTTAGCTTTTTAATGCTTCAGGTCGAACTTAATCTTTTTGGTATAATGATTTTATACTTCGGTAGTTTCATTAAATATTTGTTGCCATGAATATAATATATCCTGTGGATACTGATTTAAGTCAAAGAGCTGCGTGCAGTTTGCGAAAATAATCAATGTATATTGTTTGCGTCGGCGTATAGCTAACATAGCTTAATTTTGATCTCATACAACTAACTCACTTATTGGGTGAAGAAATATAAAAATATTATTATTATTTTTTGTAAAATAAAAAGGGCTATAATTTTTTTTTTATTATGCTTCTTAACAGATAAACTCACTCGTATATTGAATTATTTATACAAAAGAAAATTAAAATTTGATAAACTTATGATATAAAAAGATGTACAAACACAAAACAACAAATTTGGACGCCAAAAGTGCTTTGAATATGTACAAAATGACAGAAACAGAGAAATTTTGACATATCTACGTTGTTAAAAATAAAAGGAAGAAAAACAAAGTAGTTAAGATATTTGTTTGGATATGATAAAGGAGGAGAACTTAGATTCAGCACCGACGTTTAAAAAAACAAAGAGAGAAGATTTTCCAATCTGCTCTATATGACTTTGCGTTAATTCCATTCCAAGCATGCCAATGGCAAATACCCATGTGGAAAATGGGAAGCAAAAGGCAAAAGAAATTGACTTCCAACATGGGAAAAGGCTCTCCATGCTTCAATGGTGTTGTCGGCATTATTTGGGTGCAATCAGTTCATATCACACACCAATCCTCTCACCCATTCTCTCTTTCTTTCCCTGTGTGAAAATGAAAAGAAGCATTGGTATATGGACAACTCTTTGTGCCTCATGATGTGCAATCTCTTAGGCTCTAGGCACCATTGAACTACACCCAAATTAGTTAGTCCTTAAATCAATTTTGTTTTCTCTATCCGTAGTACCAACTTAATCACCAATTATCGACTGATAACGTCTTTTCGATAGTTTTGGAACAAGTTTGGTACGTATTCAGTTCGGATAGAGTGTGAATATTCACTCGATGGATGATAGTTTAATACGGGATCTATACGCTCACAAATATTTATAAGAGAGATTTTGTAAGGGTGTATGAATCACGGTGCATAAAACGAAGGACGTATAGCCATCGAAGGGCATATAGTCAAGACATGATATGTGTGCACACAGATAATAGTAATATAAATAAGCCAAAAGTGTGTATATGAGGTCTTTAACTTTTATTTATAGCATTTATTTTCTTGAGTTTGGGCCTTGGATACCTCCAAGTTATTAGCTAAGCTGATTTGGTTATTGGGATAAAGATCTTATCCTTTGATACTGTAGTGATTAGGTTTGTTAAGATAGAGATTTCACATCTGAGTGGGTAACATTATGTAATTAATAATAATGATTCATTCATGCTTTTAATTTTATTTTGTAGTATCAATAATTCCAACATTAGACTACACCATGGTTGTAGAATATGTACAAGAATAACAAAGTTTAGAGTGATGAATTTATTTAATATCTTGATTTCATAGACAATGATATCTGTTTCGGATAAATATATTTAAGTCCTGTACACAAGAAATCCAACAAACTCATTAACACATTTTTCACTATAAAAAAAATGATATTCAAGAGAATTACACAATCAATAAAGGTTGCACTTGCAAAGTGTTCTCATACCTCTGCAACTTAACAACATTGTAATCTCAAGCCACTTCATTTTACAACTAATGAAAGGACTTTGCCTTTGTAGTATTCGCCTATGATGCACGGACACGGGACACGACACGACACACCGACACGTTAATTCTAAAAAATGTCATATTTGGACACGTTGGGACACGTTTTGATATTAAATAATATTTTTAATATATATAATATAATTTACATTTAATACATATAGCAACTCATAATAACTCATATACTAATCAAATATTCAAATTTTATAACGTAAATATTAAAAAATAATAATAAAACATCCCAAGAGTGTAGAGTGTAGAAAAATAGAAAAATTATTATAATGATTGAAGAGTTACAAATCCAAAAAAAAAAACAAAAACTAAAAAAGACAACTTGGGATAGAGTATGGAGTGATATTTGCGTGTCCGTGTTATAATAATGTATATCCCAAAATACTTTATCCCTACTAGAAGAGATCTCATACCTCTTCAAGAAGCGCTTCATCCCAGGCCCATCCTTGGTGCTACCCTTCATAGGCAACGCAATTCCATTGCTCTCCAAGCTTTTCAAAATGGAGTAATACAGGTGAAACTCATAAAGGTAGGAGCAGATTTTTTGGCTCCATTTTTCATTTCAACTACTACGTGAAACTCCACAATGAAAAATGGAGGAAAGATACAAACTTTAATCATCCCATGAACGCAGACGAGACAACCCCAGATCTATATGCAGTATGAGACCAAATAACTGATCCTAAAGAATAGTAAACTAAAAAGAAAAAACAGAGGGGCCACTAGCACTAGCAGAATAGGTTAGTAAAAACAAGCTATTTTTAAATCAAAATGTTGTGTTGCAAAGTGAAAGTACTAACAACTTACCAAGTGTTGTTAAACAGAAAGCAACCAGAAAAATAAAGTAAAAATAAACGCAAAACTTGTGTCTTTAACATATACCCAAAAACCAGAGGGAGGTATCCATGGTTGTACATAAGAAGCATGTGCATGGGTCCCCATTTTTCTTCAAGCTCTACACGGCGACCAACGACCGGAGAAGTAGACGACGACCGGCGACGAAGAAGAGAAGACCCGGACCAGCAACCTGCGCGAGAGAGGATCAGACGATGATAGGGTTCCAGACATTTTGTTTTTTATTAAATATTTTTTTATTTTTTTAATTGTAATTTTATTTATTTATTTTTTTTAAAATGCCAAAACATGTCCAAAAACGTGTCCATATACGTTGACCGCGTGTCGGATTCGGTCAAACTCGTGTGTCCCTCAAGTCAACGTGTCCCAAAAAGTCAACCGCGTGTCGGACGCGTGTCCGAACGTGTTCGTGTCCGACACGTGTTGGACACGCATTTTTTTCAAAAAAACACGTGTCCGTGTTTCCTAGGTATCCACTTGGTGGTAATAATCAATAGGATCCCCCAAAGCAAGTAATTCCTCTATTATAAATAAGGGCATGAAAATCCCAAGGTAAATCACATTCTCCATCTTACTTAAATTTGATTACACTTCTAAGTTAAGCGTAAGAGTGTTTTGTAGGCACATCCCCCACCATGTCCCATGGGAGATTTATGGAAAAGCAATTTTAAGATAGTTGCAAAGGAACTTTGACATCAATATTATGATTCAGTCTAAAAAATTCAGTCTCACTGATATGATAGTGCATCCCGCAAATTGAGTTATGAGGGTGTGATATATGCATCCCCTGAAATCCATTTTATCGGGTTTACACCTTGCGAACTTTCAAATCATCAGAATATGATTTCACAAATTTCTTTTCATGGGGATATACATCCTATGAACTTTCAAAGTCATCGGGGTGTGATCCCATAAATTCCTTTTCATGGGCATATACATAACACCCGGCTGCTTGTAGGATCAATGACTGTCCCCACACACTAATACGAGACTTTCCAGTGTACTTTGTCCTCACTCGCAGGCTTCTTGAGAAAACTTCCCAGGAGGTCACCAATCCCAGAATTGCTCTAAGTCAAGTACGCTTAATTATGGAGTTCTTCTGTTATGGGTTACCGAAAAGTAGATGCATCTTGTTAGTATAAGTAGTACCTATTAATTCTTATAAATTATCCCCAATTGTACAGTCTCATACCTGCACAGTCTCTGGAATCCCTCTCTTTCGGGTGTTGATTCAATTCATTTATGTATCCCCTGCTGAAAGCCTGCCAGGAGATGCTTCTTCGCACTGTGCCCTTTCGCACTGGCGATCACTTCTCGCCCTCGTCAATGCCCGGGATGTTACAATGTAAATGGAGATACACATCCACGAACTTTCAAAGTCATCAGGGTATGATCTAACAAATTTATTTATATGGGAATATACTTCCTATATACTTTCAAAGTTATCATTTGCAAATTCCTTTTCACTGGAATATACATTTAGAAAATTTTATAAGTTATTAGGATATGATCCCTTGAACTCCTTTTCATGGGATATACATTCCAAAAAAATTCAAAGTCATTATCGGATGATCACACAAACTCTTTTTCATGGGGATCCGATAAACTTAGAAAGTCATCAGGGTATGGTCCTGCGAATTCCTTTTCATGGAGATATACATCTCGCAAACTTTTAAAGTCATCAGGGTATGATAATAAATGATGAGTAGAGTATCGTCTCCACGAGGATTGAGGCACTGAAATTATTATAATTATTCCTCTCTTGTTGGATTAATAAAAGTGGTTTAAGAACAATTATAGGTTGTGAAAATTAAGAACAATTCAAGAAATTGTGAATAATTCAAAGATTCTTTTTAAAACTTGAGAACAACATATTAAGATTGAGAAAATATTTAAAAGAATATTGCGGTAAAGAGACGTCAACACCTTTATGATCCCCACCTTGCAATCTGAATTAATGTTTACATTTAATTTAACCATTGATCAAACAATTCACCATCTTTTAATTGATTAGTTAAGCCATAATTCCTTAGTGATCTTAACTGTATTAACCCTATTAGAATTCTAATCCCTTAGAAATCCCCTTTTAGATTAAACTTTTGAATCAGTGAATCCTTAACGTTTGCGGTTCATGTAGCATATCCTTAGTGCATACATGAACAGTTACTTTCTTTTTTGTCTGGAATTAGAATCCCAATATCCCTATTGAAAACCCTAACCCTCGAGTGCCGATCGTTCCAAGTAATAAAATGATGAGTAGAGTATCGTCTCTACGAGGATTGAGGCACCGAAATTATTATAACTATTCCTCTCTTGTTGGATTAATAAAAGTGGTTTAAGAACAATTGTAGGTTGTGAAAATTAAGAACAATTCAAGAAATTGTGAATAATTCAAAGATTCTTTTTAAAACTTGAGAACAACAGATTAAGATTGAGAAAAAATTTAAAATAATATTGCGGTAAAGAGACGCCAACACCTTTATGATCCCCACCTTGCAATCTAAATTAATTTTTACATTTAATTTAACCATTGATCAAACAATTCACCATCTTTTAATTGATTAGTTAAGCCCTAATTTCTTAGTGAACTTAATTGTATTAACCCTATTAGAATCCTAATCCCTTAGAAATCCCTTTTTAGATTAAACTTTTGAATCAGTGAATCCTTAACGTTTGCGGTTCATGTAGCCTATCTCTAGTGCATACATGAACAGTTACTTTCCTTTTTGTCTAGAATTAGAATCCCAATATTCCTATTGAAAACTGTAACCCTCGCAATCCTAATAGAGTGATCAGTTATAGAAGAATTAAGAGATGAAGAACAAAGGAAAATAAATTCAATTGGAATAAACAAATATAAAATTAATCATACTACAAGGGGTTCACATCAAGGGTTGTGACCCTTACCACAATAATAAAAGACTTGTCAGACATATTCATGTCTGACAATTCAATAAATAGAAAAGAGTTCATAAAAGAATAAAACCAGAGAAGGAGAAGAAGACTTATTGAATCTTGCAATCCTAACAGTTTCTCTCTGATCTCTACCTTCAACTCGAATCCTTGTTTTCTTTCTTCGTCGTACTATTGATCGATCCCTAATTCTATCTATTTAGCATCCTTTTATATTTCTTCTTGCGTGTCTTCCAAATTTGCCCTTCAAAGCACACAGACAAGTTTCCCGCAAACTGGCGCAGACTCGCGCCACATTCAAAACACGAGGTCAGTTTCTCGTAAACTGGCGCGGAATCGCGCCACTATGGCGCAGGATCGCGCCAAATCCCTGGAATTTGTCCTGGAAAAACTGGCGCTGACTCGCACCACTGTGACGCAGGATCGCACCAAATCTCTGGAATTTGGCCTGGAGAATCCGGCGCTGACTCGCGCCACTGTGGCGCAGGATCGCGCCAACTTTTTGGAAAATGGCAGAAGCACTATTGGATCAGAATCCGGCGCTGACTCGCGCCACTGTGGCGCAGGATCGCGCCAACTTTCTGGAAAATGGCAGAAGCACTATTGGATCAAATGGCGCGATTTGCACCATACTCAGCAACTTCAACTTCTCTCCTTCACTTCATTTTTTGTGTTTCCTACTATTAAAATGCATAAATTGAGTGAGAGAATGATTGAGAAGGAATAATCAATATTTATAACATTTATGACTATTTTTCAACCATTATTGATTAATTCCTTGCTTCTTTTAGCTTAGAAAGCATCATATGCTGGACGCATATCATGTGACCCGCAAATTCTTTTTCATCGGGATATACATCCCGCAAACTTTTAAAGTCGCCAGGGTATGATCCTGCAAATTCCTTTTCATCTATATATATATATATATATATATATATATATATATATATATATTTCGCAAATTCATTTTTTTGCGGATATACATCACACAAACTTTCAAAGTTATCATAATATGACCCCGCAAATTCCTTTTTATAGGGATATACACCCGACAAACTCTACATCTCGCGAATTCCTTTTCATGGGGATATATATCTCACAAATTATCCCTCAAATTAAAAGGAAAATTAAATAAAAAGGCATCCCCTAAATTGAAAGGAGGTCTAAATAGAAATATATCATCCAAAATTTAAAACGAAGCCTAATAGAAAGGCATCATTTAATTGTTAAGACAACAATTTAAAAGGAAACCTAATAAAAAGAGTATCAAGAACATTTTCAAAACTATCACACTCAAAAACTCCTTCAAAGCTCCCCGAGACTATCAAATATGAGATTAAAAAAAATCACCAGCTTAAATTCAAAATAGTCAAGATCATCAAAGCTGAGTCTCCATTTAAAGCATGCACAATAAATCGCTTTTATACCAGAAAAACTTCATACTAAAGGGATTCCCACATTTGCCTAAGATACACATTTGTTATCATTTGTTACAGGGTCTAACTCTTACATCTCGGTATTCTAATAAGTGTAGCACGAAACTGAGGGACAATTATTCCAGACCAATATATTTAAGCCATGTACTATGGAGATCCAAAAAAGCTCGTTCACACATTCTTCACCATAAAGAAATCATCTTTAAGAGGGTTGCACAATCAACAAAAAGCATGTCCTTATAAATTGTTCTGATATCTCTAAAACTTGACAACAATGTTGTTAAACTCGACCTGGTTATTGACCCGGTCGAGGTACTGGGTCAGTGGGTCACTGGTTCAACCAGTGGGTCACTAGTTGAACCGCATGACCCGGTGAGTATATATAAATTTATAATTTATATTAAAAAATTATAAATATATTTAAATACTTATAAAAAAAATTTCAATTTCAAATATTCTCTTTTCTTTGGTAAATAAATATTCTAACTTTATTAGTAATGAATATTAAATTTTGTATTCCAAAAGAAAAAATATCACATTTTAAATACAATTTAATATAATAAACTTTTCAAAAAGTTGTAGCTTTGCAAAAGAGTTGTTCCATTTGACAATAGAATAAACTACTCCTTTCACTTTAACAATACAATAAATGCAATTCAGTACATTTCATTTTCCAATACAATATAATAAATGCAAAGTACAAAAGCATTGGCTGATGAAGAGAAAGAAACAATTATTTCACTCGTACATCAAACCCATCATATCCCCAACAATGTTGTTAAAATCGAGATCTTAAGTAAAATCGGAAGGGGATTAAAAAATCATAAAACGTAAAATCGTAATGTAAAAAAATCGTAAAAAATCATAAAAACGTGAAAGCGTAGTAAAATCATGTTCATGAAAAAAATCGTTAAAACGTAAAACCGTAATGATAAATCGAGATTTTAACAACAATGATCCCTAATTTCGTTTCTATCACGCTATTGTTTCTTTTTTGAAAACAGCCATCGTCTCTCTTTCTTCTTTTTTTATTTTTTGAAAACAGCTATTGTCTCTTTATTTGTTGCTTCTTCTTTTACATAGTTGCTACAGTGGACAAGGCGTTCAAGTATCAACAAGTTCAAGCTTCTTCTTCTTCTACTGTTTATCGCCTCCGCCGCTTCTGCACCGACCAGATCTCTGGCAAGACATTTGTACCACCATGTGGCCTTCCCTGGTGGATCCCTTTGCCGATCAAGTCATCTCCACCATCCCCGGCGGCCACTGTTCCATTTTCTCCGACGTTTTCCCTTCCCTTTTGTGATTTATTTTTGACTCGTCGAGTCACCGATTTTAGTAAAACCGACCGGTTTATTCCGATTCACACCAGGTCTCACCGATTTGTTTGCATGTCCGATTTATTACTTTTCCGGACCGGTCACATGATCGGTTTCCGGTTCGACCCGGCCGGTCCGGTCCAGTTTTTATAACACCGCTTAACAACATTGCCATCTCAAGTCATTTCTCTCTACAACCAATGAATGGACTTTGCATTCATACCCACTTGATGTATATAATCATAGGAATCCCCCAAAGTATGTCATCCCCTACTATAAATAAAGGCAATCAAACCCCAAGATAAATAATTTTCTCCATGTTACTTAAACTTACATAAATTTTGACTTGAGCGTCAGAGCCTCTTTTAGATACACCCCCACCATGTTCCATGGGAGATTTATGAAGAAGCAACTTCAAGATGCTATGAAAGAAATTTTAACATCAATATTATGATTCACCACTAAAATATTTAGGTCTAATCAATATTAAAAAGTGCAAAAATGATGAGATTTGATATTCATTAACTTAATTTATGCTAATTAAAGAAATCTTTTATTGTAATCATCAATATTAAAAAGGAAAATTTCACCCAATGGGTGCAGCTCAGTTGGTAACTTGGCGCTGAGTTAGTGGGGTTGGATATGTGTTCGATTCCCGCTGAATGCATTCTTGGGAGGGGGCTGAACCTTTAGCCATCACTGTTCCCCCGCACTCCGGATTAGTCCCATAGCCGGCTCAAAGAGTCGAAGCTCGTGGGGATACCGGAGGGAGCCAACTCGTCTCAAAGAGATAATTAGGGTTGGGTAACTCCAAAAAAAAAAAAAAAAAGGAAAATTTCAAAAATCCCCCTTTAAGTTTCCTCTAGAATCACTTACCCCCTCATAAAATTTTGAATCATTTACACCTTTATTTAAAGTTTCTTTATCACTTATCCCCCTAAGTGTGATAAAAAATATAAATTAGGGGGATAAATGATCCAAAATTTCGAGGAGGGGATAAGTGCAGTGTTTTAAAATCCCGCCTCGCCTAGGGGTCGACCCCTGCGGGTCACTGACCCCCTCTCTCAGAGGGTTGAGGTCAGCAGTTAGACCCTATATGTACGTTGACCCCTTTGACTCCCGAAATCCCCCGGTTGAACCCGCGACTCCCGAGTTAGAGGGGGTCACTGCATTTTTTTTTAAAAAAAATTACACACGAAAAGACGCATTTGGTGTGTAAAAAAAAAAACAAAAATTCGTTGCTGCCTAAATCTAGAACTAGATATGAAATATGAATGTTTCTTCCAATCTTCTCTCTCAAACCCAGACACAGTCTCCCTGATTCGGTGATCTCCTCTGTCATAGTGGTGGTTCCTCCTATCCTTTTTGGTCTTCTATCTCCTTCTCCTCTACCGTACTGGTACTTCTCTTCCACTATTGATTCGTCGCGCTGCCGCCTCTCCTCCATCGTTCTCTCTTGGATAAGGTGTCTCCTTTCACATGCAGTTGTAGGTGCGTGAGAAGGACAAGGAGAGCCTGAATTTGATGATATAACTTTTCATTAACTCCATTGGAATACTTTGATACTTTGATTAACTTGTGTAATATTGACTTGTGGATGTAGTTAGTTGAATTATGTTAAGTATATTTTTTCGATGATTGGTGGTTTAATTTTTTGAATTTTTCATATAGGATATATATTTATATTTTTTTAATGTATAAAAATGAATCCATGACCCTATGACCTCTAACCTCGGCCGAGTCAATGGCCGGGCCGAGTTTTTCCATATTAATTTTTTTTAATAAATAAATAAAATAAACTAAATTATAATCAATTTATTTAAAAAAAAATATGATTTCTTCACTAAATAGATTGACTAAAATACAAGGCTTGGTTGGAAATAAGTTTGATTTGTTCTTTTGTCAACTTGGAGAAGAACATCAAGCACAGAAGGGGTGACATAAGAATGAATATGTAATTTTTTTCTCCTTAAGCATATAGTACAATCAATGGTGTATGATGAGATATAACAAAGTCAAATGGGAATATTTTCTTTTCTAAACTTTACAATGATGGGATTAACATCCTTCCACTTTGTCCCCCTCTCCTTCTCTGATTGTTCTATCTTTTGTGTTTTCTTTATGATTTAATTGATGTTCTCCTTCTTCTTCCTAATGGGTGGAGGGTTCCCATCTCCTTTTGCCTTCAGTCATTGCTTTTCTCATAGGAAAGGAATATAACGCCAGTGCCTGTGGCTGTGCCTATGTGCCTCCCCTTGAAACATCCTTTGGGCCCCATCTGAGGTCCAATCATGTGGGCCCTTCCTGTCTGGGCCGCTTCATACACATCCCTCATTGAATTTTCCTTTAAAAAATTGGTTTGTTGCGTAAATCAATAGAATGCTGAGGTGGCTTTGCTTTGAGGGGTTGGTGTCGTTGAAGTGGAGACTTGGTCCCACACAAATCAGCCACTTTGACACACAGTGAATCTCTCCCTCTCCCTCTCCCTCTCTCACTGACCTTTACTTGTTTGGCACACTTATTATTGTCATTATCGTACCCTTTTTTTTTTTCTTTGGTTTTTTTGTTCTTGTTTTCTCACATCATTTTACCCTCCCGTGCTCTGTTCTTTTCACCATAAAGCTTTAACCCACAAATGGATAAAGATGGTCTTGGTGGTTAAGGGTGTTGCCTAAGCAAAACTACGCACTTGGTTTGAAGAAGACCACTCCTAGACGTGGCATTTTCTTTTTAGTACCACTCAAGGACAAGCAAATTAATAAATGGGACGATTTTTTTTGGGGAAATAATTTTCTTACGAAAATAATTATTTATGTTGTAAAAATAAAATTACAAGTGGAATTCATAGGTACGAGGAGAGAAAAAAAAAAAAAGTGAAACTCATCCATCTTTTGTGTGTATGGAAAATTTAGTTATATCATGTAAAATGAGATAAATATAACTCTTATTTTTATATGAGAGAAATACTTTATCTATCACTGACACAAAAAATAAGAGAAAAAACTATAAAAAAACAAGAGAACCATTTCTATTTTTTTGTGTATATGTGACAAATAAATTATTTTTGTCACAATTATAGAAATATTTTCTCCTTAATTTATATTGAAATTTATTTATCTCATATTGCATGAGATAATTATCTCATGTAATAGAGATAAGATACTGAATCCATCTTCTTTTAAAAAAAAGAAAAAATAATAAATTTTATTATTTTATCTCTATTGCATTAAATAATTATCTGATGAGATAATTATTTTTCCCTTAATTTATATTATATAACCACTTTATTTAAGCCTCTAACTTGTCATAAAGACAGGTATAATTAGGCCAAAGTGAAAGGAACAAGGGACCCATTAGTCACTTCATGTGAATTAGATCACTGATCAACGATGCTTGCCAAGAGAGGTCACTGTATGGGTTGTCTTATCCTTTTATCTTTTTTAGCATTCTTCATATCTGAAAACTTGTTGGTATGCTCCAATGTGGCATCATATTGAATTTTTTTGTTCTTATAGAGTAACATCATACCAATAAAAGGTTCCCAATCAAGGTCCAAACAAACTAGGATGAATTAAATTTTAAGAGTCATACAATACCTGTGATATGAGATGCCCATGGGGCTATGGGAGGAGTCCTTGGACAAAAGTTTTACCTATACCTTGTCCTTATCTGCCACGGTGGATTTGTCTGAGATTTTACTATTTAAATCTTCCTCACATTAATGATTTTTTTATTTATAAAGTAAACCATAAATATTGGCTCCATATAATATAATATCTTCCTAGTAGTGACTTCCCATCATTTTCTATAAACTTGTTAAATATGCAAAGCGGGATAACATGGTACAAGCCACTTAATAACCTTTTTTTTTTTTTTGTAAATTCCACTTAATAACCTTTGTCTTAATGAAAACCAATCAAGTTTGAGAAAGAAAATTCCCTTAATACATCCAAATTCTAAAGTCAGCTATTAAAATTCTGATGGGCATTATTGTATGTCAATTATAAGGAAGAAGATAGTAGCCAAAATAAAATAGAAATAACTTGTGAACAAGGTCGGTTAATTAACATAGCGTTCCCTATGGGCAACTAAAGAGGCGAGTAAAAAGCTCACAAAGTAGCTCAGTTAGCAACTGAGTTCCCAAAGATTTGTTTGAGGTAGAGATTCAAATCATGTCTCAAGTAAATTTTTGAAAAATCTTTGAGGGTCAGAGGATGTGTCTCTCTTCTCGAATAGAAAATTAGTCTTATCCTTTCTCTGGTAGCGAAGCTCAATGCACCCGCTGTTCCAATGAGGACAGGGCTGGGCCGTACTCCCGAGGACAAGGTGACCGGAGGAGATTGAATGAGAATACCTCCAGGTTATAAAAAAAAAAAAAAAGGTGAGTAAAAGGTAATACATAAGAATCGATTTAGTTCAAATTTTGTTGATTACCCCCCAATCAACTGAATGTCACGCAGAAAGACAAGGTAGGTGGTGTAACAAGGTACAGAAGGATAAAAATAAAACAAGGTTCCATAGCAATAAATGAAGGAGAATAACAAGTTATACGTTTTAGGCATCTGTGGACTCAATTATGACATATACTTAATGTTTCTGATTGTAATGTTTATAGAAAAGAGGACCTGCTTCATAATAATTATTAACTTGGGAAGAATCGTGGTCAGCTTAAAATACTGTCCAATTCAAACTAGCATTAAACAAACACCAACTACCACCCCATGAGTCCTTCTGCAGTTCCATTTAAGAATGTGACACAGAAAGGTTACAGATGATTAGTCTCAGACTCTGCGTGTTTAATTATAGAAGCTTGAGTTAACCCTTCTACTCTTGTCATCAATCTGAGGTGTGCATTGTTTGCAAAGTGAGAACTTTTTGCCCATTGAACAGTATTTCATGTCTTGTAAATTACATGAAAATGACTTGACAGGTAGAGGAAGTATTTCATCTAAATTAATGTGATTTCACATTTGAACGACTCTAAAGAGTGCGGATTTCAAGTTTAATTGAATACAACGTGACAATGATAATTTGGAAAAATAAAGAAAATGGCAGTGAGGGTTTTCTCAACTAAAGGCAGAGTGCTTCAATACCAGAAAGGTCTATTTCATGGAACTAAAGTTCATGATCTTTCCATCTTGAACTAGATTTTGCGGTTCTCTCTCTCTAATAATAATAATAATAATAATAATAAAGATGCCAACATCAGCTTGGAACCACAAGACTAAACGAGGGGAAATTTATTTCAAGCTGAAAAAACCTACCTCTAACTACAAGGTTTTGAATTGGACTACCAGTCAAGCTGATGCCGCAAGACCTTCAAATGAAGTAACTTTTCAAGCACCATGCGAAACTAATAATCAAGTGAAAAATATAAAAATGATAGGCAATTCCACGACAGACACATCCTTAAGTTATCAAAAGATAATACCATATAAATAAAGGGTAAAATATGTGTCATTTTAAAGGATGTAAAATTGTATCATTTTAAGTGAGAGAAAGAGATAGATAAAGGAGGAGAGAAAGTGAAAAAATAAATAAAAGTGTGAGTCCCACCTATTTGTGAGAGTGAAAAGATGTAAATTATGTCATTTAAAAGAACAAACATTTTTCCCATAAATAAAAACATTGCCAAACTCATACATATTTATATGTTGCATAAAAAATTTTCCGTACAAATACACATTCAATTCAATAACTTGACATAAATATATATTTATTATCGTATTCATGATCATAAAGTATTATTCTACCCAAAAACATTGAACCAAATTTGAAGGCAAAAAAGGTCTAAGAATTTCTGAACTTGGTAGAGAATTCGATTATGGTTGGAAGTATCACCCAAAAACATTGAACCAAATTTGAAGGCAAAAAAGGTCTAAGAATTTCTGAACTTGGTAGAGAATTTGATTATGGTTGGAAATATCAATTGATTATGGTTGGAAAATTATGGTTGGAAAATTATGGTTGTAAAGGCGATATATATATATATATATATATATATATATATATATATATATATATATATATATATAACAAGCATGGGGCAGTGTCCACCTTTTTTTTAAACAGAACAGACATAATCTCAATGATTTCCCCAAAGAAACAAACAAGGCTCCAATTGCCTGTTGAAATAAGAGTGTTGCCGAGGGAATAGGGCTTGAAGTGATGCAACAATCCCACAGCCACAAGCAAGAGAGAAGCAACAAATGAAGCTCGCTGAAGAGGTATAATAAGATATGATCAACATACATAAGAGCAAAAACATAAGCAGATTATATGCTAAACCGCTCTTGAATTTCAGATATTCGACTGCTGATGCTAACCTGCAACAACTGTCGCATTTTAACAGGACAAAAGGAAGGGATGATATTACATCACTCATTATAAGATGAGAAGCAAACTCTAGATCATTACAAAACCAAGACCACATTCCCATGGATTCAAACCTCTCTATTGCAATGAACATCAAATTTTCAGCTGCTCCAAGCTCTGCACTGTCTCAGATTCTGGTGGAATGTTCTCAGTCTTGGTGTCTGTCTCCTGAGTTTTAGCAGGCAATTCATCTTCCTGGCTCTGGGCACTAATAGCAGGTAGATCATCTTTTCGGATGGGAACAGGTTCATCCTTTTGAACAGGTAGATCGACATATACCGGAATAGCTTGTTCATCTTTTTGAACCGGTTGAGCAGCATATACTGGATTAGCTTGTTCATCTTTTTGAATCGGTGAAGCAGCATGTACTGGAACAGCTTGTTCTTTTTGAACCGGTGGAGCAGCATATACTGGGATAGCTTGTTCATCTTTTTGAATCGGTGAAGCAGCATGCACTGGAACAGCTTGTTCTTTTTGAACTGGTGTACCAGCATATACTGGAACAACTTGTTCTTTTTGAACCGAAGGAGCAGCATATACTGGAACAGCTTGCCGAATATTGACTGGAGGAGCAACTCGTACATGGGGAGGAACCCGCATTACTTGATGGGAAATTGTGGCTGGTGGTGGAGAGAATACAGGTACTGCAGTCCTTACTGTCACCGGAGGTGCAATCCCCTGGCAAGGTGATCTAATTTGTCGAATGGGAACATAAGGTGCTGCTCCTGCTGCGGGGAACTTTGGGCGTCGGTTCCCTCGGCTTTCTAGTGTACAAGAGAGTGGTGGCATCATAAAATTGTCACTGGCAACTGCTGCTACTGGATGCCTGCTTCGAGGTGATGTCTTTCGGCAAATTAAGGGAAGTATTTTTGATGTAGTGGCAGGTGGAGGTTGAGGACTGGTTGGCCTGGCATTCTGAATGTGAAATGTCTTTGGAAATGGAATTGGAGCATTTGGATTTGACATTGCCATCTTTTCCTTCTGACGGTAGTTCATTAAGGCCCGCGCTATAGTGATCTGTTCTAATTCGTCATTGTTCTCTGGTTCAGTTGACGATCTTGCAGTTTCTTTTGCCACTGTCAAGAAATAAAAATATTGTCAATTCATATTTAACCATCTACATAAACAATAAAACCATATTCAATCCCGATTGGCGGCACAGAGTAGGCCGCTCTACGAATATTATGGATACAAGACGAATAATTTATACTGCACGTATATAAATGCTCAATTTAAAAAAAAAAATTTACCCAAAATTAAAGATATATTCGTCATTATTAACTAAAACCATTGTATAGACACACAACCACCATCAATCTAAGGCATGATTAACAAGTCAATAATCAAACAGCAAAATTGGAGCATGGAAGGGGGCATGGCTGGAAATAGAAGAGGCTGGGAACTTGCTGAAAATGAGCAAAGAGCAAATAAAAATGTGTACAAGTAACACATAACAACTGTCTTACAGAGGATGGATGCTGGAAAATGACAGTTTTGGCTGGAAAATGCTTGGGCTGCTGAGAGGTAGTCAAAAAACACGTTGGAAGAACACTGAGGTGCAAACATAGGGTGCAACTACTGGTTTTTCTATGGATGAAGGGATTCTAACCCAAAAATCCTTTGATGCATAAAAAACGAATAAAATCGCAAAAATATCTCTTAAAAATTGAGCGGCCAATGGTCAAAAGATGGACAAAACAGGGATTTTGTCCCTGTACATAGTTGCAGCAGCAATCGACACGAATTCATCCATGAAAGGCCGCAATCTCAACCGTAATCTGTGTGAAAGCAAAAAATGACACAACAGAGAACTCAAAGCAAGCAGAGGCCGCTCTGCCTGACATAGCAGCTATAGCGGTGCAATTTGCTGCTATTAACTACAATGCTTAAATAAGTTGAAGATGATCTTGGCCTTTACCTCAAAAAGTTGTGGAAATACACAGGAATGTTTATTATAGATGGTTTGTGCACTGCACCAGCAGTTCCGAAAGATCAAAATTTCAGCTCGGTTCACTTGTGACATGTCTTACCAGAACGACAAGAATTAGGTAAAAAGAACCGGCCTGTGTATTGCTACCGTTCCATTTCGTGGTTTATTTTGATGCCATATACACCAATACACCAGACAAATTGATGTAAAGTTCCAAACCTTTCCATGAAAGAAAATTTCGACAGAAGCTAGGTAACCACTTACATTGCTTTAGAGATGACCAAGATGCCATGGCTGCATTTTTCTCAGCTTGTTTCTTATTCTTGGCAGGTTCACCAGTAAATGTGATTCCAGCTAATTCTACTGTCCCCGTAAAAACAGGTAGGTGTCCTAAGCCTGACCTGAATGTTGTGTATTGTGGCAATGGAGCCCCCACCCTCTGCGCAATTTCCTGTAAAAGGTTCTTGTAGACTCCCGTTTCATCCTAAAAATTTGTAAATGATAAGCATATGAACAGTAAAATTATACAATTAAAACACACCATGCAACGTGAATAGATAAACATTTTAACGACAATAACAAAGACATAGAAAGAAGATATTGTGAATAAAATCCTCCTAGAATATGCATAAAATATATATTCTGAGGGAAGAAGAGAGGTATGTACAAACATAGGAAAAAGAATGGAACACTGTAACACATGCTGGGGGTCCTCCACATTCCAGTTTAGAAGTCTAGGGGAAGGTCAAAGGCTTAAGAAATTAAAAAAATAGACTTATAGATAATTTTCTTGGTTATTGGGTGAATCAAACAAATTATGTCCACAATTATTCTCTTTTGTTTTCTTCCATACAGGCAAGGTGCAGAGCCAGCAAAAAACCATATGCACTGGAAATTTACTAAGAGCAAACTTCTTTGCAAGTTATACAACATAGGAGTGGAAAGATCAACCCCTTTTAAAGAAACAAAGCTTATGTTCTCTTTCAATATTGGTTCATAATAAGACAAGCATGATTTAGGAACGATGATTGATAGTAACTGCAAAATTTCACCAATAATCTAAAATTCAAAATCGTGGTAACTAATGTACTCCACTTGAATAAAATAACTGCTTACTAAATTTACCTGTTCCCAATTTTATAATTCAGATACTACAACAGGTTCAAGCAAATTTTATTAAATGAAAATCAGTTGCATCATCATCATCCTTGTCAAACCAATAGAACAATTGGTTTCTCACAAAATGCAAAACCATCGAATAATGAGTTTAAAACATAACCAAAAGGACCACTGACATAGATGACAACATTCTAGGCAACAGAACAAACAAACAAGCTAAGAAACCTTACAAAACAAAACTGAGCACGTTTCACACTACACACAGTTACACCAGAAAGTGCAAGGGCATTTCAGTCATTATAGGAAAAGAAGACATGTTCAGGCGCCGACAGAAGCAGAGAGCGAAGTGACCAACAAAAAACAAGAGGAGAGAGAGAGAGAGAGAGAGAGAGAGACTTACGAGGATCCTAGCGGCGAGGGAGTGAGAGGGACCACGGTGGGAGAGAGAATTGAGGGCAACCTCGGCGGCGGAGTGCTCCGCCTGGCGCAGCGTGGAGCAGTACTGAGGGCTCTCGAAGATCTCGCCATTGAAGTTAACGGTGGCCTTGAACCGCGGCGCGTGATCAGGACCTTCCCGAATGCACGTGTAAGAAGGAAGGTTGAAGCAACTACGCTGTGCCAGCTCCTGAAGCTGGTTCTTGTACATTTTCCACTCTGCGATTCAACCTCACTTTCTCTCTCCGGAAAGTGGGTGAATGGCGCTTCAACCACACTCAGATCCGATCGGGTCGGATTCCGGGTCGGACTCCCCCGCCCAAAAGGAAAAGACTTTCCTCCTTCTGCCGGAAAATTAGCTCCGGTGAAATAAAGGGTCTTAACAGTTTTAGGATTTCAAGTTGCAGAAATGAGATGAACCTAGAGAGAGAAGTGCTGCAGCAGAAAGCAAAAGAAACCAGAAGAGAAGAGAAGAGAAGAGAGAGAAAGTGAAGAAGTGAGAAAAAAAGACGATGATAGATGTAAATTTTTTTGTTTTGGGGGCAAATATTAAATAATTTATTAAATTGAAAACGTTATTTATTGCTTTGTTAGTAGGAGTCAACTCAAACGTTTGGCGTGCATGGATGTGATATTTTCCCTGGATTTTCCTATGTTTTTGTGATAATGGTTTTTTTCTTAATCTTGGTTGGCCCTTATTTGTAGGTGCAACTTGTTAATTATTTTGATTTTAAAGTACTATATGCTTAACATTTTTTTGTTTTTAAATTGAAATGCAATAATGCGTAGTTTGAAACTGAGAAACAATTATGTTTGAGCCAGCCAGGAAGCAAAACTTCACCAGTATTAACCTGGAAACTCTCTTTGGTTTATGATTTTCTTTTCGGAAATATTTTTATCATGTTACGTAAAAAAAACTTATTTCATGTGACACATTTATTGAAATCTGAGCCAATATTTCTTTTTTGAATAAATGTCTTTTTTGGTCTTCAGCAAATTTTACGATGACCGCTTTAGTCCCTAGCAAATAAAAAGACCCATTGTGGTCCCTCAGAAATTCAAAATGGATCCATTTTAGTCTTTTTAGGGACTAATATAGGTATTTTTTAAATTTGTGAGGATCACGATTTCAACTAAATGAGTTCATTTTGAATTTCTTAGGGACTACGATAGACCTTTTTATTTGCTAGGGACTAAAACGGGCATAATAAAATTTGCTGAGGACCAATAATGATATTTACTCTTTTTTTTTTCTTTTTAATTGTGAAACCCACATAATTATGTCTCTACATGAAATAATGTTATCTCATGATGAGAAGAATATAACCCTTTTCTTTTTTACTCTCTTAAAACCTGACTTTCAATGCCGGACTTAAAAAAAAAATGTTGTGAGAAGGTAGGAAGTAGCGAGAAAAAGAAAATACACACTACCATGACAACATGATAATAAATTTGAAGAACTTTCAAAAAAAAATTTGTATACAAGGAATAATAAAGATAAAGGAAATGAACCTGTATTACATTATTTTTCTATTAAATCTAAATATAATTTAAGATAAATATTTGAGAAATTTCATGGGAATATCACCCCTACCTGACTCGACCATTGCCCTAACTATATAGTATCTACTAACTAATATATTAAAAGTTTAAATTTTTATGTTTTTAAGTAATTAAGATAAATAATTATTATATGTATTCTTGAACTTGTTGTTTACACGTTCCAGATTATTATTATTTTTTTTGGAATACCACGTTCAAGATTTTTTATACGATATAATGACAGCATTTATGAGTATTAATTATTATTTATTTTTCACATTAATATTTTCTGCATTTTTCAGTTTTGTTTCATAAAAGTAATTAATTGTCGGCCAATTAAATTTATGAATAAACATCTTGCGTCATACCAACAAATTTGTATTTAAAACAATAAAGAAACTCTGTTGTCACAATCTTTTCGTAATTATAAATGGTACTCTTAATTTTATTACTGCTCACAAATAACCATATGTCATACAAATGTGTATTTTTGTATCAAAAAAGAAACTAATGTACAAAATAATTTTCATTGTTTTAATGAAAGAAGTGGAATCTAATTATGTTTGCATTAATACCTAAAACCTATCATTCTCTAACCTAATTGCATAGTGCTAAACCTCAACCATTAAAAATGAACAGCGCAGTATTGGCAAATCAGTGAAACCACCTAAAAAATTGGATATTCATTAACTTGGACCACTTTTCATTATTTATTTTTCTTCTTTGACCTTTTCCGAATGCATTCCAATTAATTACAGATTGTAACGCTGCATTAAGCATTAAATATTAACATAATTATACACAAATCACAATTCAAACATTTTTGCGGAGCTTATGCCTCTCTCTAATTTTATTTTATTTTCAGTAAAAGCATAATACTGAGTTGAAAAAGATATAAGAATTCAGTTTAAATTTTTATTTGAAATTTTCTTAAAAAATTATTTGAATTAAGCATTGTTAGAAATATATTATGCAAAATATGGATTGAACTATTAGGATATTAAACTTATTCTTTTATAAAAAATAATACGAAACTTATTAACTTTTAAAATAATGTAACAAGTTCTTTATTTTTTTAATAATGTAAAAATTTCTTGATAATGTTTGAACTTTGAACATATGAACCTATGCAAATACTAAAAAAGCAAAGTGGTCATGATTGTAAAACAGTAACCTTTTTCATAATGGGGTAAATAATGGAAGAGCCACTGAAGGTGAAGGACCCAATAGCAGGTCACGTGATGTGAATTAGTGAGATAATTATGGTGTAATATTTTCTCCAGTATGAATGTGTGGTGGCCTCCACACTACACAAAGTGTCCTCTTTTGCAAATGACAGGTATAGAGAGAGAGATAAGGGATGATGGGATAGTTATGTCGTCCAACCCAATGAGAATAAGACCATGGTGTGTTTTATATTAAAAACACTAGGGTTAATTATCATGGTGGATTTAAGTGGGGGACATAACTTTTCTAATCTCCAAAATTGGTGAATAGTGCCTTTGACAAATTGAACCACCGAATCCACAAAGAAGATGGCCAACGTTAATGATGAAAGAGGCTTTTTATTTTTGGTGTTGTTGTTTGAGGGGGGGACTTTGTTCTTATTTATTATTTTATTTCCCACCCAACTAAATTGAACACACCTTATCATCGCATTTAATGGAACATCATATTTTGGTGTACATGCCATATTGCATCTACATGGTGCACCATATACGTCATTAAAGCTTTTTTTGTAATTTGCTTTACAGACACACAACCATTGGAAACAATCAAAATTTCATTTCATAAAGTATTCTGCTATTAATTTCATTTCAACTCCAAATCTCCTAAAAAAAAATATGTATCACTATCCACATCCGAAGAAAATAAAATTTAACATGAGGGATTATTCCTTGTTTAGATAACATAAAAATACAAATAAAGAGTATACAAAAAAAAAAATACAAATAAAGAAAGAAAGAAAAGTAAAAAATAGACAACATGGTATTTTTTTTTATACCGACATTAATTACCTCTTTGAGATGAGTCAGTCCTTGGTATTTACATAAACTTCAACTCTTTGAGCCGGCTATGAGACTAATCCTGTGTGAGGGCTTAGTCACAGTTAAAGCTCTTCATCTCTCTCCAAATATGTATTTGATGAGAATCGAATACAGGTTATCTCTCTACCTACTCATCTTGTGTCGCCAACTGAACTACACCCATTGGGTGGACAACATGGTACTGGATCAACCATACTTAAACATGATAGGCATGAATAATATTTTATCACAATTAATTTTAAATATATTGGCCTTGAATTTTGAATATGTTCGGAGACTGAAACAAAACATTTGCATTTGACATTCTCATATTTTCTTTTTCATTCATACATATTTTTTAATTTGTCATCATATCTCTGTTAAGTTGAACAACTTGCAGTTATGAGGCAGGTTCTTTCTTACTGAGGCTCAAATCCAACTTTACTTTTTCCCTACTTAAGATTGCCAAAAGGGTGATAAAATGAAGAGTTAATAATTGGCAAAATTTTGAGAAAGAAAGAGAGAGATAAAGGGCTGGAATTTTTTTTTCTAGCATTGGGTAGTTTATCAAACAAACGATGTCTGATTGAGTTGAAATTTTGTTGGGAGATTCCTCATTCATAATTTTTCAAAGTGAGTAGTGGAATTTGCATTATAATTGATACACCCATAGTTTATCATGCTTTAAAGGACTAAAATCATAATAATTAACTCTCAAATCTAGCCTAAAACATGAAAACTTAGAGTTGCTTTGTCTAAAAAACATTAACCTCATTCATCTAACTTATGTGAGTAATCTTTGCTAATTTTGTAGGTAAATTAAGTTGAATTAAAGTGTAATAGCCCGTTGTACACCGGTATTGTTAACATTAATTATGATATTAAGCGCAGTTACAATCACAGCAATTCATTTATAAAAGTACGAATAAACTTTTTTAGATTATTACGCGAGCATTTAAAACAATAAAAGCGAAATAATTAAAAGCTGTGACTATAACTGTTAACTCTTGCAGAATACTTATTTTAACTATTTTTACTTCTTAATTTACTTATTATAAGTTACTAAGGGGTTCCCATAAACCCACTTAGTCAATTACTCAATTTTACGTTTTTACTTCTTTGAACATGGTTCACTAATTAATTTTCTGCGAACACATCGCTCACAACCAGACCTTCTTCTCAGTTTATATTTTTTTCTTACTTAATTCTCTTTCTAATAAGCTATCACTTGCTTCAATCGGAGCTCGTTTGCTCTGGCTATCGCCGTTTGAAGTTGGATAAGCAAAATAGCCAACCAACCCCAAAACAGCTCAAAACCTCTCTCACTCCACGAATTACTGCAGCAAATTTACTCATCCAATTGCTCTCAAATTTTTATATTACAAACTACACACCTCAACCTTCAATTTGATATATCATATGCTTAATTTGGCTGAGAAACGAAGCGGAAATTAATTTCCCAAAACTGGACCAGAACAGCCCCCAAGTGCAGTGCAAAACAGGGCAGTTGTGTTCACTGACTTGCACAGGGCAGCGCACAACCCATAAAATTTTAAGATTTTGACATAATGTAGGGGACATCTCAAGCTTCAAAACGGCATATCACACGTCCCTATCGGACCTCTATGGAGGGAGATATGCTCTCCCGAAGTTCACCTAAAATCTGCCAATTCTACAGAAAATTCGCCAGAGTTTCCTTTGTTTTTCCTTAAATCCCCAAATTTACATAAGCTTGCTAATACCACAAATATACCTAATAATCCAATGGGTGGCACACACAAGGACCAGCAATGCCTTGGGGCACTTACAACCCAATTCAGTTTATATTTATTACACAGTTTATACTATAATGCTCACTTTAAAATCCTTAACTTGTTTCAAACACAAGGATCCATTTACATGCCATTTCTCAACATAAGCATATAATCATCATCCTACAATAGGCCTAAAGCCCTTCCATCATATTACATCAATATTCATGCATACTTACGACATTTCATTTGAATATAACAATGTACATATTCATAACTTGAATTTACAACTTGAAATATGAACTTGAATTTACAACTTTAAACATAACTTTGAATGAAATAATAACTAACTAGACTCAGGCACAATATATATCACGAACAAGTAATGACAATGCTCCCATGACTCATCCTACGGGCCTCTTGCCCGCCACTCCTGTGCCACTGCTACCTCCTGAAATAAATGCCCGAGACGGGGTGAGATATACGGATATATCTTAGTAACCCAGAGGTTCTGGAGAAAACTCCGCCCAATGGTTCACTTCGATGTATATAAATAATATAAAACAACCACTTTCAAAACGGGATAAAGCAAGGGATTTAGAGAAACTGGGGAATATCGGGATATAAAATACGACGAAGCGGGATGGTAGCTACCAATACCACGCAATGTCCTCGGCATATATAAGCCTATGGGTATCATCCAAGGTGTGTTCCACGAACCACAACCATGATGCCCTAACCATCCAAAACACCCGAGACATTCCTAGTGTGCTCCTATCCGGATCACACACCACGACCCTAGGTCAACTGGAACTCCCTCTCGGAGACCTATCCAGTGGAAGTCCACACTGCCCGAAGGCTAACTGTCTACTGGCCAGAGACTCGGTACATAAGTACCCACTGTGATAATGCATGCATGCACATGCTGTTCTACACTACTCATATACACTTCCTACCGTTGCCATCAACTGGTAAGGTGGAACAGAAAAGGGGAACAAGCCCCAATACCAAGAGGTTACCTTAAGTTGTTCTTTCACTTTGCTCCGCAGCAGCTTATTCTCCGACTTGGTACACAACTGAATGCCTACACAGAGGACATTCTCAATCACTCAAAACTCAAACAATACATGATAATTCACAACACATGCAATGATTCAATCACTTACCTCAATCCACTTGGTCCAGGACCAAGGGCAATCCACTGATTCACTGTTCAGGGTTCAAGTCGACGTACGGCAACCTATACAACCACGTACAACCATCAGTGTACGTCAAATTACGTCAAAATGTGAAAAACGCAAATCCTCCCCATCCTCCTTGATGGTTCGGCCATAGTAGTGTTAATTTGAGATTTATTTTTCTAAATTTTCTTTCTCATTTTATTACTCATCCTTAGGTTGCCATAAGGCTAATTCAAGTGCCGTTTCGTCGTTTTACGTCTTTTAAGCACCGTTTTACCAAATAACTCACTCTATGTCAAAGTAGCCACTCAACACCACCAACATTTTTCTATTGGTTTTTCAACTTTCCAACCACCACACAACCCATCTAATTACCATTTAACACATAGTACATTACTCAATTAATTTCCAACAACTTCCATTCCCTAATTTTTTCTTTAAAGGTCGAATTGTAACATAGGGAATTCCAAAGATTTTCACTCAGTCTTAACCACTCCACACCTCATACAATCCTATTATATCATCATTCAATCATACAACCACTCACCAATAATTTCTTAGCACACTCTCAAAATTCATGTCATGATCATCAAAAATTTCCTAAGTTAAAAATCAATGATTTTCACCTAAAATTTTCATTGCATTTATCACTAATACACATTATTCTAAGACATTTTCATATACAAACTTTTCCCAATTGAGCTCTCTAACATGACACATCATACAATCCCTCTTTAGGGTTCATAAATGCAATACTAAGAATCAAACCATACAAAGGTGTAGAAACTTACTCAAATGCTAGGCATATGGCTCCTCCTAAACATACTCTACCATTAGAGCATATAGAAGCTCCAAGAGCACCCTATCTCCAATGTGAGCCGCGGCCTTGTGAGGGAAGGATCTCAAAATCTACTCACTTTCACGGTTTAACAATGCAACCAATGGCTTTAGAAGACAATTTCCAACAAATTTCAAGTTAAACTTTGTTGGATTTGGTTAGGATTCGAGTGATTAAAGAGGGAAGGAAATTTTTGCATGGAAATGGGGGGGGCTGATCTCGGGTTTGAGGAGAGAGAAGAAAGTGGGAAGATGATGAATAGTAAGAAAGTGAGATGGACTTAAGTGATTTTAAGTGGGGTGGGTCCCACGCCACCTCACGCGATTCAAAACGCGTCTGAACTCTCACTAAACGTCCGTAAATTCAAAACCTATTTAGAAACTCTTGTTTTTAACATTCACTATTCTCCTTTAATTACTCTTGATCAGATGAATTCAGAGTCCTCCATTCGTTCGGAGAAAACACTGTTTTAAGCTATTGTGCGTGCCGTTGGCACGCTTCCCCAAACTGTCTTAATTCCATCAAATATTATCAGAAATCATATTTCCTAGTTCTATAGACCATTTATAACTCATATTTGAAACTTAGTGCTCAAAACTCAACTGGCACGTTTCACGGTGTAATCGTACCGCGATATTTTTACCCGCGAAAAATACTATTCACTGATTTTTCTGAAACTTGCCTATCCACTCGATTTTTTGTTCTGAATCCATTTCCAGGGTTATTTTTATCATCTGTGACCTTCTACTCATTTTTTATCTTCCTAGGGTTGCGTGTTGACTAATTACCGTTTTGCCTTTTCTTTGTATTTTAGCCTAAATCTTAGGATTTTCACTAATCCTTCACTTAATTACTCATTTAATATTATATCACTTAATTTAGAATTGTGAGGTGTTATATAAAGCAATGATGAATCTAGAAAGACTTGGAGCGAGAAAGAGAGCAAAAAGGTATTGGAAGAAGGCACTGGCACAAAAGTGCCCATTAGTGCGCAATAACAACAAAGAAGCCTGAAGAGATTGTCAAAGCACATTAACACATGCAAAGAGACACTATCAAAACAAGGTAAAGCGCACTCTAACACCCCAATTACACTGTTTTAGTGCACTTTAGCTCCCGATTGCGACCAAAAAGGCCCAAAATGGCATGAGGATTGAAATTAGGACTCTTCCCTTATATAAGAAGAGTCTAGGGTTCAGAAAATGTGCATTCTGGAGATTGACATTGGGGAAGCGCAATTACTTAGTGTTGTTGGGCTTCATCCTTCAATAATAAGCCCAAGCCCATTGAGGGGTTTCCTAAAAACCCTAACCCTAGATTTCATCTCCTCTATATATTCATTAGTTGTGGGTGGAGGCTAGGTTAGAAGAATGAGAAAAATTATTTGAGATATTTGTGAGCAAAGCTTTGAGCTTTGTATTTTGAGAGATCTCTAGAGAGAGTTTAAGTGAAACATCTCTAGGGAAGTCTGATTATCAACATTGTTGGAGAAGTTGAGTTAACCACCACTTTGGTGAATCTTGATTCTTTGTATCCATTATTTCCATAGTGGATGTTTGAACTGCACTAGGTCCCGTGGGTTTTTACTTCTTCATTGGAGAAGGTTTTTCCACGTTAAAAATCTGCTTGTGTTCTCTTTCTCTCTCCCCTTTATATTTTTGTTATTCCGCTGCGCTGTCCGACCTGGTGAAGTTTAGGCCGAGGTAATATTGCCGAGATTCGATATCCATGATTTGTTTATTGACTTCCGCGAAAAGGCTTTTTAGCCGATTTGAGGGAACCGAGTTCCCAACAGTGGTATCAAAGCCTGAGGTTCGACGAGTTTTGAGGGAGATGAGATGGAGACCAATGGTATAACACTATAACCCATGATGGAGATATGTTCAAGCTAATCGCCGATAATTTCACCTATTGGAGACCGATGATGGAAGATCATATGCACTGCAAAGATTTACATGAGCCCATTATCTTTGATGAGAAATCGACAGGAAAAACAGATAAGGAGTGGGAGATCCTGAGTTGTAAGACGGTAGCTACAATCAGGAAATACATGGATAAAAGCCTCTTTGAGCATGTGTCCGAGTTCACGTATGCATACAAGTTGTGGACGAAGTTTGAGTTCATGATTCAGAAGAAGACTCCCAGGAACAAAGCACACCTGGTTCGCCGACTTGTGAAGCTGGAATACAAGGACGACATAAGCATGATTGAACACCTTAACACCTACAAAGGTATTGTTAATCAGCTATCTAAAGCCGAGATGAAAATTGATAACGAGATGCAGGCTTTGCTGCTACTGTGCTCGCTGCCAGAAAGCTGGGATACTCTGGTGATGACTTTGAGTAATTCGGCTACAGAAGAAAAATTAAAGATGGATGCCGTAACAGATAGTGTCCTGAATGAAGAAGCCAGGAGAAGAGAACGAGGTGTTTTGAGCACATCTGAGACCAACGTTGCTGGGAACAGAGGGAAATCTGACTCCCGGGGTAGAAGTAAGAGCCAGGGTCGAGATCGTGACAGACGAGGAAAGTCCAGAGGTCGGTCAAAGTCGAAATATGAGTTGAAGTGTTTCTATTGTGGGAAGACAGGGCATAAGAAGCCAGACTGCTGGACTCTGCAGAATGATGAGAAGAACAACTCTGTGAAGCTAGATCAGATTATTCCCAAGAAGAAGGAAGATAAGAGCACCACTGTGGTGGCTGCCAACTCGGATGCCTAGATATTCCTCCTAGGTAAGGATAATTATTTGAATGTTGCATATGATGACTGCACCTGGATTGTTGACTCTGGTGCCTCCTTCCATGTTACTCCAGACAAAGGTTTTTTCTTCTCTTACCGAGGAGGTGATTTTGGAGTTGTGAAGATGGGAAATCAAGTGACCAGCAAAATTGTTGGTGCCAGTGATGTAACTCTGACCACAGATGTCGGGTGCTGACTTGTGTTGAAAGATGTAAGGCATGTTCCTGACATGCGATGGAACCTAATCTCGGTAGGTAAGCTTGACGATGTTGGGTTAGTGAACTACTTCGGTAGTGTTAGATGGAAGCTGGCCAAGGAAAACTTGGTTGTTGGCCGAGGTAAGAAGGAAGGGTCCTTGTACATGATGCAAGGAAAGATCAATGACGGAGAAGCCAATTCTGTCCGAGATGGACCTAGCTTGGAGCTATGGCACAAGCGCCTCGTCCATATGAGTGTGAAAGGGCTCCAAATCCTGAACAAGAAAGGGTTATTGACCGAGTTGGAGGGCCAAGTGTTGGAGAGTTGCACGCACTGCCTAGCTGGAAAGCAGCACCGGGTTTCTTTCATGAAACCGGATCAACCCAGAAGACGCAGGTATATTCTTGACCTCGTCCATACTGATGTTTGCTCCATGTCAGAGAGATCCCTTGGAGGATCTCAGTACTCTGTTTCATTCATTGATGACCATTCTCACAAAGTGTGGGTTTATTTGTTGAAGTCTAAAGACCAGGTACTCCAATCCTTTAAAGAGTTTCATGCTATGGTTGAAAGTAGGAGTGTTCATCAACCGATCCAAACTGATTCAAACCACGGTGACCGAACCGAAAAATTGAAAACAGAATAAACCGAAAACTGAAAAATCAAAAACCGAAAAAAATCGCAAATTTTAATTTGATTGGATCGGTTTTCGGATTGGTAGATGAAAACCGATCCAATATATTAATTTCCCTCTACCTACTTGGGACTTTCCCTACTTGGGTCTTTTCCGAATCATAGCCCAAAAATTTCTAAATCCAAGACCCATTGACCCATTAACTAAACCCAAGAAAGAATCTAGTCACATCTCACCAACAAAATTTCATCTATGTAGATCTTCATATCTCATTGTCAAAAAAAAATTATATTATCATTTACTAATGCTTTTTTATTTAAAAAAAATTACAAAGTGAATATATACAAAAAATGTTATTTGTACAATAATCATGAAATCAATTTTAGGATTTTCATAAAACCGAAAACCGATCCAATCCAAACCGAAAAAAATTGGATTGGATCGGATCGGATTTGAAAAAAATTCCAAACCGAATGGATGATTACATGATCAAACCGAAGGGATTGGATCAGATGATTTTTGCTTCCAAAACCGATCCAATCCAGACCGCGAACACCCCTAGTTGAAAGGGAGACTGGCAAAAAATTGAAGGTGGTCCGATCTGACAATGGTGGTGAGAAGTGTGGCCCTTTTGATGCATACTGCAGAGCGGCCGGAATCCGACTTGAGAAGACGCCCCCTAAGACTCCACAGTTGAATGGACTTGCTGAGAGGATGAACCAGACTATTGAAGATAAGGTCCGAAGTATGCTATCCAATGTCGGATTGCCAAAATCATTATGAGGAGAAGCTGTCAGAACTGCTATTGACTTGATCAACCTCTCACCATCACGGCCACTTGAAGGAGAAATTCCAGAAGAAGTCTGGACAGGTCAGAATACGGCATATGATCAACTGAAGGTGTTTGGATGTCGAGCTTTCATGCATATCCCTAAAGATAAAAGGGAAAAACTCGATGCGAAGACTAAAGAATGTCCATTAAAATACTGAATAATTATAATTACCATGCACATGCTAAATGAGAAAACATAATTGGTTGTACGTTTTGGGCATATGAACACTCAATTTTGCATATAATCAATTGTTTTGAATCTAATATTATTAGAAAAGATGACTTTGGTTCAATTCTTGAGAGTTGTAACTCCTGAAAATAACGAGACTCAAATTCGAAATCGGATTAGTCAAATTTGTTAGAATTTCAAACACGGCCAGTTAAGATTTCGAACACAGATCGGTATAAAAAAATTAACCAAGGGAAGAACGATGGTGACCTTAAAATTTTGTCCAATTCAAATAAACATTGAAAGAACACTAACTATGATACAAAATACCTTGTTGAGCTAGTGCATCCAGAAGTTGAGAATGAGGCAATCAATATTGGGCTGGAGGGGCAACGAATGGGCCATCAGTTTAGGCCAAAGACTAGGTGGATCAAAATGAACAGAACACAACCAAAGTGGCTAAATTATTATATGGTGGATCATCTATTGTGAGCTGAGGGTGGGGGAGTTTAGCAGGTTGTTAGACGGTTTGTGAAGGTAGAATCTGTTGTTAGAGTCTGTTAGCATATGGTTGCTTGCATGCATTTTTCTTCCTTATTTTTCTGTTATTTTTCCTTTCTGTTGCTGAGAGCTTATGTCTTGTATAAAATGTTGGTGTACTGTTAACGAAAAACAAGAAGAAATATTTGAACCATTGTTTTGGTTAGGAGGTACTCTCCCTCGAAGAGAGAAAGTACTACTGATATTGTATCAATTGCTACTATTATAGTATCAATTGGCGCTTTCATTAAGTCTTTTTATCGATGGAAACTACTTCCATCACTTCCACTCACCACCAATCACTTCGTTATATTTTTGCAAAGATGAAATTTGATTTTGCAACGATGAACACCACATGTGAGACCATTATGTGCTTGCTTCGAAAATTGATCCATGAGCAACATGAAGCAAAAGCAGCTATCAAAATTCAAAAGGCTTTTCACAAGTATTTGTTGAAGCTAACTATTCGCCGATCCGAAGCCATAAACAACCGATTGATAACTCGTTGAACAATCGAGAGATGACTCATGAATTTGTGGATGTGTCTCTTTTAGATCAAGTTGATTGTGTTTGTGTCGGAGCAGATCCATAAATCGAAGCCATTGCTCTTTGGAAGAATCCCGCATATAGATGAGCTATCCTTATGCATTTTTCTTCCTTGCTTTTTCTGTTATTTTTCCTTTCTGTTGCTGAGAGCTGATGTCTTGAATAAAATGTTGGTTTGTTGTTAATAAAAAACAAGAAGAAATATTTGAACCATTATTTTGGTTAGGAGGTACTCTCCCTCGAATAGAGAAACTACTACCGATATTATTTCAATTGCTACTGTTATCGAACTACCACAATTCATGAGTCCTTCCATGGTTCCATATAAGACTGCGACACAGAAAGGTTACAAACGATTAGTATGAGACTCTATTTATAGAAGCTTGAGTGCAACTTTGTTAATTATTTTGATTTTTTAGTATTATTTGCTTCACGCTTCCTCGATCTTTGTTTTTTGCTTTTAAGTGAAATGCTTTGATATATCCATTTGACCTGTATTTGGGCTAGCCAGGCAATAAAATTCTAACCAGTGTTTAGCTGGAAACTTTCACTAACAAAAGTCCTGTAATCTCATGATTTTATTTTATACTCACCTAAAACTAAATTCTCTGACCCAATGAGTATAGTTCAATTGGCAACACAAGTTGAGTAAAGTGAGAAGAGAACCTGAGTATTAAAGTCGGTATATATAAAAAAAAACTTTATATTTAATATCTACTAAATAATTTTAGACCTGTTACCAAAAAGATAAAAATTGTTTTAGACCACAAAGCAGATAGTGAGAACTTTTTATTTTCTTTTGGGTCAAATAAAAACAAATTCATTGCTATACGCGATATAAACAGTGTAGTCTAATTTTTTTTGAGTGACAATATGTTAAGAAATTAATTTATATATATATATATATATATATATATATATATATAATATAATATAATATTTTAATTTTTAAAATAATTATTTTAATCAATTAAGATAAAAACTATTATTTTCGTGCTTTATTTTTTATAGGATATTGTAGCAGCAGTGATTAGTATTAGGGCTTGCAATTTCTCATGTTGCATGAGAAATTCAAATTTTCCTACAAAGAGAGAAAGGGGTGGGGTCCATCTTAAAGAAAAAAATAAAAAATAAAAAAGTTATTGGCACAAATATCGAAGTGAGAATGGTAGGAGAGGAGACTTCTCATGCAACATGAGAAGTCTTTTTCCCTTAGTATTAATAATTATTTATTTTCCACATTAATATTATCTGCATTTTTCAATTTCGTTTTATACAATTGAGTGTCGGCCGATTAATCTTTTCAGTAATAATTACGAATTTATTTAAAGTTACATTATTTCCACTAACAAATTTACACTATTTAAAGTTTCTTTATAGTTACATAATTTTTACATTTAATTAATTTATGAATGATCAGATCATTTTATATCAGTATAAATTATACTCTTAATCTTGATTGTATATCCTATATATATCTAACGGTTCTGATTTCTTATATATTTGAGTCATTAGATATAACTCATATAAGTAAATTAATGACTCAGATTTAATTTAATATTTTTTATTCTTAGATCAATATAAGAATATCCTACCGGTGAATATATCATCATACCAACAAATTTGTATTTAAAATAGTAAAACAATATAGAAACTCTGTTGTCACAATCTTTTCATAATTATGAATGCTACTCTTAATTTTATATCTGCCCACAAATAATCTTAAGTCATACAACTGTGTATTTTTGTATTAGAAAAGAAACTTTTTCACCATTATTATTCGTTCATAGTACTTTTCAATGTTTTTATGCAACCGATGGAATCTAATTAATTATGTTTGCATTAATACCTGAAAACTATCATTCTCTAACCTAATTGCATTTAGTTACATGTGCTAGGATCCAACCATAAAAAACGAATAACTCAGTATTGGCAAATCAATGAAAGCACCTAAAAGATTGCCGATTCATCATTTAGGTACACTTGACCACTTTTCATTATTTATTTCATTTCTTTGACATTTTCCGAACGTATAATATCCTGTGTAACTGTGTTACACTAGATATAAAAATTTAGTTTAAACTTGAACTTGACATTTTCTTCAAAATTTATTAAATTAACCATTACTTAAAATATATTAGGAATATTAGGGGTGAAGGTGGGCCGGCCCGGCCTACAGGGGCCTACAGTCTAACCTATATCAGGGCAGACTCGACCAACTATATATATAGGTAAATAGAACATGTCTGGGCTTTTAAGAAAGCTTATTTAGAAAGCAGGTCATAGGCTCTTATTTTACATGTTAGGCCTATAAGCTTACAGGCCGACCTATATCATATTATTTATTTTAAATAAAATAAAATAATATTATTTATAGTAGTATCAAATGGTGATAACTCATTTGGTGCATATGAGCTGAGTAGGTGGTGGAAGGAAGGTTCGATTCCTACCAATACCACCATTGGGAGGGGCATAAGATCTGTACCAATCTCTACAGTAGCATCAGAATCAACATTTAGTGCTCGAGAAAGAGTAATTGATGCTTATCGTTCTAGCTTGGCTGAAGATACCATCCAAGCTTTAATATGTGGTGGAGATTGGTTACATAATAAGTATAGCTTGAAGAAAAAATAAAAGGTATAAAAAGGTTTTTTTGTTTCTTAATCTTATTTTCTTTCTATTCTTTAATCTTGTTTTTTGTTTTCTACATTTACAAATTGTTTGCCAACTTATATAACCTTGGAATTGTATTTGCTCGGGAGAGGAGATGATGATAAGTTTTTGGCTACTACAATTATCACGATGTGTTTGTAGGATTCATAAAGTTATTTTAATTTACATAGTATGGATTGGTTTGCTGGATATGATGAAATATATGTTATTTAGTTTGGGTATTTTGCTTTTGAAAGTGACTTAAAAGCAGATTGTGATGAGTTGTTGTTGTGATTCATGGTTCTGTTGGGACGTTGAAATTGTGGTTTTTGTTTTAACAATAGAATTTGAGTATTTTGTGAAGTTGATCCATGGTTCTGCATAAAAGTTAAAAATTAACAGGCTAACGGGTCAGGTGATGCCATTTGTTTTTTTATAAATGGGACAGACCAGGCTAACAATTAGATTCGTACTATGCTATCGGGCCAGGTCAAATTGAAAATTTTTGGCATAGGCTTGAACTTTTCGAAACAAAGATCGGCGCAGCCTAACCTACTTTCACCCCTAATGAATATGGATTGAACTATTAGGAGAATAAATTTATTCTTTTTATAAAAATTAATATGACATTGAATTTTAAAAGATTTAATATGGTACTTATTAACTTTGAAAAAAAATGTATAAAGTTCTTTATTTTTAAATGTAAAAAGTTCTTGATAATATTTGAACTTTGAACAAATGCACAAATGAACAAGACCATGGTGTGTTTTATATTAAAAGCACTAGGCTTCATTATCATGGTGGATTAAGGTGGGGAACATAACTTTTCAAATCTCCGAAATTGGTTAATAGAGCCTTTGACAAATTGGAGCCACCGAATCCACAATGAATATTTAGACAATGTTTACATTTGGGTGTTGATAAATGCTTCTGTCTTTGAAGAGGGAAATAGCAATCTTAAAACTTAACTCGCAAAAGAGGTTTACTTTCTTCTTTAGCTTCTATATATATATATATATATATATATATATATATATATATATATATATATATAGAGGCAGGATCCTTTGACACCAATGTCAAATTTGAAATTTGACACCTCGTTCGAGAGCCATTAGATCAAAAAAGATCAACGACTCTGATTTGTAAGCATCTAACACCGTTGATCTTTTTTGATCTAACGGCTCTCAGATGAGGTGTCAAATTTAAAATTTGACACTGGTGTCAAAGGATCCTACCTCATATATATATATATATATATATATATATATATATATATATATATATATATATATATGAGGCAGGATTCTTTGACCCCGGTGTCAATTTTGAAGTTTGACACCTCATTTGAGAGCCATTATATAAAAAAAGATCATTGGTGTCACATTTTTACAAATCAGAGTCGTTGATCTTTTTGGATCTAACGGCTCTCAGATGAGGTGTCAAACTTCAAATTTGACACCGGTGTCAAAGGATCCTACACACACACACACATATATATATATATAGAGAGAGAGGTAGGATCCTTTGATTTGTAAGCATGTGATATCATTGATTTTTTTTATCTAACGACTCTCCGATGAGGTGTCAAAGGATCTTATCCCTATATATATATATATATAGGGGTTTACATTTCTGCAGCGGCTGTACGTGCAGCAATCAAATACTTGCTATATATATACTTGAAAGCATTAAATGCGGGGAATCATAACCATACAAAGGATGAAAGCATTAAATGTGGGAAATCATAACCATACACTTGTCGTTGTTGTACGTAAAGCGGTTGCAGAAATGATTTTACCATATATATATATATATGGTTTTATTAATCTCATGTTGAAGGAGATAAATTATCTCATGTCATAGAAATAAACTTGTGGGCTCCACCACCTGAAAAAAAAGGTAACACAGTTATCGAAGAGCGTATAGGAGAAAAATTTATCACATGTAGCATAAGAGTAATTTTCCCATATATATAATGTAAAAAACTGGAACGTACTTTATTTGGACTTTTTGGAGTAGGAACATCATGCTTTCTTCCTTCGGGAGCTATGTGGTTATGGATAACCACCCCAAAACTTTGCTCTTTGTTAGAGCAATGTATTTACTGGGTTGCCTCCCGCAGTTAGTGCTTAATTTAATGTCTTTAGCTAGACATGGCAATTACCTCTCAAGGAGTTTTAGAAAGAGGGATACTTTCTCTTTCATCAAAGGTTTCATCATTGTATAGCTTCAACCTGTGCCCATTTACCTTGAAGGAACGACCATGTTCTGAACCTTGGATTTCGAAAGTTCCGTTTCCTGCATCGTTAATAATTTGATATGGCCCGGACCATCTTGATTTGAGTTTACCTGGGAACAGTCAGAGTCTGGAGTTGAAGAGTAGCACCTTCTGACCGATTTTTAGATCTCTATTCCTGATCCTTTTATCGTGCCACTTCTTCATCTTCTCCTTGTACAATTTATGATTTTCGTATGTGTTCCCTCGGAACTCCTCTAACTCTTCGAGTTGCAGCAATCTCTTCTCTCCAGTTGTTTTTTCATCTAGGTTGAGGGTGTGTACTGCCCAGTAAGCCTTGTGCTCCAATTCGAGGGGGAGGTGGCAAGCTTTGCCAAATATCAATCTGTACGGGGAACACCCTAAGGGTGTTCTATATGCTGTTCTGTAAGCCCATAATGCCTCGTCTAACTTGAGAGACCAGTCTTTTCGAGAAGGATTAACTACCTTCTCTTAAAATTATCTTAACCTCTCGGTTAGAGACTTCGATGATACTACTGTTT
This sequence comes from Gastrolobium bilobum, assembly GCF_033153095.1. Lineage (NCBI taxonomy): Eukaryota > Viridiplantae > Streptophyta > Magnoliopsida > Fabales > Fabaceae > Gastrolobium > Gastrolobium bilobum. Next base: position 702 of record NW_026896274.1, on the reverse strand, counting down.
TGTGGATGGTATGGGGTTGCAACTTTGTGTTTGACTCCATATTTCTCCAACAACCTCTCAAGTTGGCGGTTGATGAAATGTTTCCCTCGTTGCTGATGAGACAACGTGGGGTTCCATATCTGGTTAATATGTTCCTCTTTAAAAATTTTATAACCACCTTAGCATCATTAGTGGGTAAAGCAACTGCTTCTACCCACTTGCTTACATAGTCAACAACCATTAATATGAATTTGTTCCCACACAAAGGAGGAAAAAGTCTCATGAAGTCAATGCCTCAAACATAAAATAATTCAACTTCTAGGATCGGATTGAGGGGCATTTCATTTTGTTTAGTCAAGTTACCTTCTCTTTGACATTTATCACAATTTTTTGCATTTTGACGTGCATCTTTAAAAAGGGAAGGCCAGAAAAACCTGACTGAAGAACCTTGGAGGCATTCCTGATTCCACCTAGATGTCCTCCATATGGGGACGAATGGCAGTGTTGAAGGATTTGAGGCTGTTCTTCTTCTGGGACGCACCTTCTTATCATTTGGTCTGCGCATCTTTAACAGTAGTGGTTCGTCCCAGAGGTAGTTGCAATCGTGAAAAAATTTCTTCTTTCTGCATTTTATTCGCCTTGATAAGGTCCCAGCCCTGCTGCAAGGAAGTTGGCTATATCTAGCAAACCAAGGAGCATTTGTCTCTATGTGATTAATGACAA